>NC_081185.1:109362912-109546009 GCF_029867415.1 Vicia villosa
GATCATATAAACTCAATTGTATTAAATAACTGTAAAAAAAAACCCGTGAGATGGAGAAAGAAAAAAGAAAATTTTGACACTTGAAAATAAAGATTTTATCTTTAAAATAAAGGCAATTGTTGATTAGAATAAAATAGATATTGTCCTGATAGTGACCCATGAGATAAAAAATTAGTTGTCTCAATCGTTATTGAGTATTATCTAATATGATAAGATATAAAAAAGTATTTTATATACAGATGTAAATTTGAAATGAGATACTTTAATGTAAAATGAACAATGATTGTATAAAATCAAATATATTAAATAAACATACAAAAAGAAAAAAAGAACCCTTGAGATGGAGAAAGAAAAAAATTTGAAATATGAAAATAAGAATTTTGTCTCTCAAATAAAATTAATTGTTTATTAAAAGTAAAGTAGATATTGTGCTGATAATAATTCGTTAGTTGTTTGAACAATTTGATAAAATAATTTATTAATTATATAACTATGAATTATTTTTTTAATAACTATAAATAATTTTTTTAATAATCGTAAGAGAGAGAGAGAGAGAGAGAGAGAGAGAGAGAGAGAGAGAGAGAGAGAGAGAGAGAGAGAGAGAGAGAGAGAGAGAGAGAGAGAGAGAGAGAGAGAGAGAGAGAGAGAGAGAGAGAGAGAGAGAGAGAGAGAGAGAGAGAGAGAGATTGATTTAAAATAAAAGTGAGAAATTGGGAGAATTTTGAATCAAATTTTTTATAAATTGTAAAGAGTGTGAGGTGGTTAACGGATAGAGAGTAAAGGATAGAAATGATTTAATTTGTGAAAGGAGGGAAAATAAAATTTAAAATGAGAAAGTAGTTTTGTTTTTCATGTGTCAACACTTGATTTGAATAAAAATGTGATTATTTCGAGGATTTGTGAAATATTCGTTGATACTTTTTTTGTAGTGTAATTAATTTAAAGGGAAATGATATTTATGGTAGTTTAGAAGCATATTATTATAATAGTTATATAATTTATTACTTTTGAAAAAAAATTGCAAGTATATCTGCAGAAGATTTAATTAGTAGCAAAAAATTTACGAAATATATGCTGCGAAAAACTTTAGGGTCATCATAAAGATAATTTTAAAATGTTGGGAAGAGACATTTTCGGATTTTAATAAGATTTTGGAGAAACCTATAAGTATATTTAGAGAATTTATCTTACCACCCCCATTTTATACATGTCACCTCCAGTAAGGCGTTTATATCAAATTATCCCTTTAAAATAACGGATTTTTGGAAATTTCCAGTACAAAGCCGGAAATTTCATATAAATATCAAAAAATTTGTTGGATTTACCAATTTACCGTGTCTGATGCTACATATCAGAAATTTAAAATTACCGTACCGGATATTTCAAAATTCCGGTATGTAGCAGCAGTTAAAATTGAAACCGGAAATTTAAAATATCCGATACCGGTAATTTTAAATTTCTGGTGTGACTTCAGTTCATAAAATTACCCGAAATTTTAAATTTCCAGTATATGAAAAATACCGGAAATTTCAAATTTCCGGTAATATTGGGACTTGATTTTTTCCCCTTTTTTTTAAAACTTGAATAAAATACACGGTGAAATAATGAACCGTCTTAATATATAAATAGAATAAATGTCATACATAAATGCATTACAAAAAAACTACAATCGCTTTCTAGACAATTCTTCCCAATGTCTGAACCGACCCGCATATGCTGATTCTCATGCTTTTACATCATTATAACAATTCTTCCTCCAACGATCAGTGACGGGAGGCAGTGGACAATCGAATCTCAACTTTACCTAAACCTAATGATTACCGTCGACAAACACGACGACTTGTCGTCAACATGTTCTTCAGTCTCCAATGTTCAGACTCCACCCTAGAAATCATGAACACATTAAATAAACAACTCACAAATTAACATAAACATATTTCCTTTTAGAAGAATGTGCCTGTTTGTTGTTGTGTTCCCTAAATGAGTGACTCTGTTAGTCCATGCAGAAACAAACCTCTCTTTATATGGTGTTAGCCATGTTTCTTTCACATACTTGAAAAATGATGGAATATCACCACATACACTCTCGAAGTGGTTCAGATGTACATCAAATTCATCTTCTATATTTGAACATGTCATGTTGTTCCATTGATCCATGACATGTTTTTGTCTTTTTGATTGCACATACTCTTTACATTTCATGCTAACGTTTTTTGAAATATGAAACGTACACAGCAAATGAGACGCATTTGGGTACACGTAATCAATGGCATTCATTAATGCAAGTTCCCGGTCTGTCACCATGACATTTGGAAGCAACTTCTCGGAATAAAACAACTCTTTAAGCTTCTGTAGTGCCCATGTGAAGTTCTCCTCCCTTTTATGTTCCAAATATGCAAAAGCAACTGAAAACGTCAATTTTGTTGATGTAACACCAACAATCTCAAGCAGTGGTAGCCGGTACCTGCACGATTAAAAAACGCATTCAGAAACCAGCTCACTCAACATATTTTGAAGATGGGTGAAATAAAAATAAAAATTCTTACCTATTTATGTTGTACGTGCAATCAAAAATCAACACCAGAGGAAATATATTCAACAACTTGACAGAGTCAGGGTGTGTCAAGAGGATGTCAGCCACAATATCTGAATTATCCTTATTTATAGACTAACACATGTATTTCTCTTGGTGAATAAGGCTCAATAATAATTGTATTTATGTCATTGCACCTCTCTTGCCTAGTCTGTATGTTGCTCTAGCTCGGTATATCTGGGTAATACTCGTGAGATTTTGTGGGTCTTTGACTTTCAAAGCAGACACGACGTACCTTGGTGCCATATTGTACTTCGTCATGTCATTCACAAACTTTCTTTCATCATCTTTTAGACGGCCCAAGATTTCATGACTTACCAAATCCTTATCTAGTCTATGATTATGCATCCCACATGTAACCATCACCTTCCAACCAATACCACTCGGAACAAATCTCAACCTAAATGGGCATCTAACCTTCATATTATAGTTGCCATCAGATCCCATATTTTTCTTTTTATAATTTCCTCCTCTGTCACAGCCCATAGTCAATTTATCCTTCCTCTCTCGCAGTCCATTAGCAGGATCGGATTGTAACAATAGCAATACCATGAGTCTTTCCAATTGACCGTGCCCATTCTAGAACCTTATCTCGTTATTCAAAAATCTGACAATCACAAAAACGTATAATTAGATAACTTCATCAATTTATAAAAACAAAAAAAATTGTGTATGAAGTCCAGTAAACATAATGTATCTGTGATGAAGTACTGCGTAAGATCAGTATATGAATCCGTAGAAGAAGCTGAAGCTGTCGGTTCAAGACCGCAAATATATAAAACTTCATCTGTCATACCTAAAATTTAGGTTCTAAAGAAATTTTCGGTTCACACCTAAGATCAGTACATGAACTTGTAGAAGAAGATGAAGTTGTCGGTTCAGGACTGCAAAGATATAAAACTTCATCTGCCATACCAAAAATTTAGGTTCTAAAGAAATTTTCGGTACACACCAGAAATTTGGAATTTTCGGTATTGGTTTTCTACCAGAAATTTGGGAAATTTCCGAGACGGCGTAATGTTTTGTAAATTGCACCGAAAATTTTGAAATTTCCGGTGAACGGATACCGGAATTTTGTAAAAAAAACAAAGAATTTCCGGTATCGGCCAAAAAAGGGGTACCGGAAATTTACTTTTTTGATGATTTTTACCACAGTAATTTTTTTTCAAAAAAGGTAAAACTTTTGAATAAATAGTGTCAAGAGCATTTTGGGAATAAGATAAAATATAGGGTGGCATGTATAATTTGGGGGTCACATATATAATTCTCGTATATTCAGGCCTAATTGTACTAGGCTATTTATGAGGCCCGTTAGATTTACATTAGTGATTAGCCTATTTAAATGAAATAATGCATTTAATCTTATTACAAATTTAAAGCGTATTCAAATATAAGTTCTACATATATAATATTACAATGAATAAGTTTTCTTTCAACTTAACCTCAAGTTATGTGTTTGAATACAAGTTTAAAAATGCAATAACATTAATATATTGTTTTAGGAAGAGTTTTGTATAGTTTATCAAATTCAAGTGATTTTTATTTGAATATATGTGAAAAATACTTGGTTTATTAATATTGAAATATATATTTTGTTAACTAGAATATTTCTCAAATATGTTTTCTTTTGATCACACTAATCATTGAAAAATACTAATAGAAATCACACTTAGAAATGTTTTTAGTAATTTTTTTCTCAAGTAGTTTAGTGGCTATGATTCCATAAATAAGTGAGATGTTGCAGGTTTTAATTCAAGATGTTGCGGGTTCAATTCGCACCCTTACATCTATCTGATTTTGTGCACAGCTACTAACTGAGTTGATTTAACGGAATTTTTTTTTTAATAATTTTAATATTCAATGACCATAATGCCAACACCATCCACATCTAGGGACCAACCAAACTAATTGTTTATTACTGATATTTCAATTCTAGGCCATTATGGACTGAGAAAAAGCATATACATAGAAAAGAAGCATGCCTTAAATAAGACTCAAAGTACACATGTTTGAGATATTGCAAGTCACAGTGTAATGATCATAGCATATGCACAGACACAGTCTCAAAATCTCAATGAGTACAAAAAATAAGAAAGTTGGTGGCACCCATGCCTTAATGTCTCAAACCGATAGTTCCTTCACAACAACGCGTCTTTCATAGCTGACACATTTAATTTCCTTAGAAAAAACCTCATAAAACATTAGCAATAATGTGAACACTATAACTAGCTATAATGCTATATAACATTCACAATTTAATGTGAACACTAGCAGTGACATTGACAACCTTAATATGAAGAAAATGTGAACATTTTTATGACAAAATATCAAAAACTTTTCAATCCACAACTCTTCTAACCTCTTTTGGTCCTACATCTATTAGTTTGAAACAAACTTCCACGTGATTCAACTAACTTGAATTAAATGAGCAACACTGTCATAAGAAAGTTCCTTTATCTGTTATGAAAATTAAAATGTCATGAATGAATCTTAAAAAGGGTTCTAAAAATGGAGTCTTGAAGTAGAAGAAAAGTAAAGTGAAGGTAACAACTATTTTTCTTTAATAGCAATGAGCATATATAGAAAAAGTAGTAACTTTTAGAGCTTATATAATAAGATTTTATGTTATGAGTTTATCCTAAAAAACATCTTCTCTCTTTGTCTTTTGCTATGTCCAACATAGGTACTATGCACTATCTCAAAAAAAATATTTGTCTTTCTATCTCATTGTTTTATATAGTTTGTTTGAATAGTTATGCAACTAGTATGTTATACATGTAACAAGAAAAATTAACTTCTAAGAGTACTTAGTTAGTATTTTAAGATTAGCTACTAACTCGTATCGACGGAAGATTTTCCTTTTAGAATATTTTAGTGTCTGTTATGATCGATTTAGTGACTAGTTTTTCAAATCGTTCGCTAAACTGGTCTCTAATTCGGCAGCTAAATAAGCTTGAGATGGAATTATAAACCGATTTGAAAAATGCTTCTAGTACTTTTTCCTATTTTAGTTTTCTTGCATTAGAAGATTCTTAATCATTGTATATAGATCCTAATATTGGCTATGAATTGTTCTCTTCATTTTTTTGCAGGCATCATGATGTTTAGGAGAGTCTTTTTATTCGTGGCTCTTATGGCGACGAATTCAATCGCGCTCGCGGCGCAACAAACATATATAGTCCACATGGACAAGACCAAAATTGAAGGCTCAATTCATTCTCAAGACAGCACAAAAGCATGGTCTGAGTCAATCATTGATTTCATTACTCAAGCTTCAATGGAGCGAGAAGAGATAGAAGATATTCTATCACCTCAGCTTCTATATGCCTATGAAACCAACATGTTTGGTTTTGCAGCCACACTTTCTGAGAAACAGCTTAAACAGTTAAACCAAATTGATGGTTTTCTTTCAGCCATACCTGATGAACTATCAACCCTCGATACGACACATACACCAAGTTTTCTTGGCCTAGCAAATGGAAAAGGACTTTGGAGTACTCCGAGTTTGGCCTCCGATGTGATCATCGGTGTCCTTGATTCGGGAATATGGCCCGAGCATGTCAGTTTCAAAGACTCGGGCTTTTCCCCGATCCCTCGTAAATGGAAAGGTGTTTGTCAACAAGGCACAAAATTCACATCCTCAAATTGTAACAAGAAGCTTATTGGCGCAAGATACTATTACAAAGGGTACGAAAAATTCATCGGGAAAATCAACGAAACAACTGATTATCTTTCTGCTAGAGACACTCAAGGGCATGGAACTCACACTGCCTCGACCGCAGCAGGTAATGTGGTTCAAAATGCAAACATTTTTGGACTTGCTAAAGGCTCAGCCACTGGAATGAGGCGTACATCAAGAATCGCGGCTTATAAAGTTTGCTGGCTTTCTGGCTGCGCGAATTCCGACCTATTAGCAGCCATGGACCAAGCAGTTTCCGACGGTGTTGATGTACTTTCACTATCTTTAGGAAGTATTCCAAAACCATTTTATAATGATAGCATTGCTATAGCTTCATTCGGAGCAACAAAAAACGGCGTTTTTGTTTCTTGCTCAGCAGGCAACTCAGGCCCTTTTGCATCAACAGTCGGAAACGGCGCACCGTGGATCATGACAGTTGCTGCTAGCTACATTGACAGAACTTTTCCAACAGAAGTCAAACTTGGAAACTCAAAAACATTTGAAGGCACATCATTGTATCAAACAAAAAACCAAACCAACCAACAACTCCCACTTGTGCATGGAACAACAGCAGGTAAAAAGAGAGAAGCAATGTTTTGCACAAAAGGTTCACTAGATAAAAAACTTGTTTTCGGAAAAATAGTCGTTTGCGAAAGAGGAATCAATGGTAGAACCGAAAAAGGCGAGGTAGTGAAAAAATCAGGCGGATACGGAATTATACTACTCAACTCAGAGAATCAAGGCGAAGAGCTTCTCTCCGACGCTCACGTCTTACCTGGTACTTCATTAGGCGCTTCAGCAGGTAAAGCCATAAGAATCTACCTCAACACTACTAAAAACCCAACAGCTTCAATTTCATTCCTAGGAACAAGATATGGTAACATTGCACCAATCATGGCAGCATTTTCTTCTCGAGGACCGAGTATCGTAGGACAAGATATCATCAAACCAGACATAACTGCACCAGGTGTTAACATCTTAGCAGCATGGCCATCAAAAACAAGTCCAAGCATGATCAAATCTGACAAGAGAAAAGTCCTATTCAACATAGTTTCAGGTACCTCAATGTCTTGTCCTCACGTAAGCGGCATCGCAGCGTTGATTAAATCAGTTCACAAAGACTGGTCACCTGCAATGATCAAGTCATCTCTTATGACAACAGCTTACACATTAAACAACAAAAACCTCCCGATTTCCGATCTCGCTTCAAATAACAACTCATCTTCTGCTAACCCTTTTGCATTTGGCTCAGGACATGTTAATCCCGAAAGCGCTTCTGATCCTGGATTAGTCTATGACATTACCACCAATGACTACTTGAACTACTTTTGCAGCCTTAACTTCACATCATCAGAGATTGCTATATTAACAAAAACTAACTTCACATGTTCTCAAAAACATGTTGTACAAGTTGGTGACTTGAACTATCCTTCATTTTCTGTTTTGTTTAGCAGAACAGTGAAGAATGTGACATATAAAAGAGTTGTTACAAATGTTGGAAAATCAGAAAGTGGTTACTATGAAGCTAAAGTTGAACAACCTAATGGAGTTGTTGTGAATGTTGAACCAAGGAGATTGAAGTTTGAGAAATTGGGTCAGAAATTAAGCTATACAGTTACATTTTTAGCAATTGGAAAAACAAGAGTTGTTGGTAGTTCATCATTTGGATCACTCATTTGGGTTTCTGGCAAATATAGAGTTAGAAGTCCTATTGCAGTAACATGGCAATAGTGAAAGAATGGAATTTATTTGATCTTACATTATTACATTATTGTTGAAATTTATGTGCAAGAAGTAAGTAGTATCATAAGGGTAATTTATTGTTTTCATTGTTGTTTGGATTGGAATGATTCATTTATATTAGAGAGTTTCTATTTATCATTTTATGAATTTTGTTTTTATTCATGAGAGAAATTTATTCTAGAATCTTACAATTGAATTTCAATCCATTCATGCTACCAACCGGTATACTATGCCCAACTAAAAAGTTAGTTGAAGAAAATATTAGCATTAGTGGTTCCTTTAAATTTATAAATATCAAAGAATTTACTTTATTACTTATATTTTTTTAAAACTATTTTTAACTATTTGTTTAGAAAATTAAATTTTGAATTCAATGAATTTTCACGTTATTGACATGAAAATCTATATCATTAGTTATAAAATCTTCTAAATATTAAATTTTAATTAAAAATTATTTTATTTTTATTAGACAACAATGTAAAACTAATTCACATTTACTTTTCATATAAAATGTTGAAAATTAAAATAAGTAAATAAAATCTAAAATTAAAGTAAGATTTTCAAGATTAACTAAACCAAAACTACTACAATATATATATAATTTAATGCAGAACTCAAACATGCTTATTTGTTCTAGTCACAAACCCATTCTCTTTAATATGGTTTTTTCCTCTGAGACAACTGACTACATCTTTTTATGTTTGAGGCAGTTTGGATCATTCACTTGAAATATTTCAATATAGTTCAATTTTTTTTTTTTAGGAAATCCCTATATGGCAGTGTAACTTTTTTAATAAGTAATTTTTTTGAGAATATCAGTAAACGGAAACACAACATTGAGAAGAGACTTAGGAGTATATAACATTTGGAGAGAATATATGTGACAATACTAGTTTATATGCGGTAGGAGCTTCAACAGAAATATGATGAGATCCTTGCGCAAGAGAAGATTTATTGGCATCAAAAGGCTAGAGATGATTGGATTAAATTTAGAAATCAAAACACTAAAGGTTTTCATATCAAGACGATAAGCAGGCAAAAGAGAAATAAAGTCCATGACCTTCATTTTCTCAACGGTGTTTGGTTGATGATACTATTCTCAAGGAAGAAGCACTGACTTTTCTTAAAGGTCTTTTCTACTCTACATCTCTTATACTTCCCTCTATTATAGTTGACTCATATATGGCGTTGATCATTACTAAAGAATTTCAACACTCTTTGACTCAACAAATGACGAGAGAAGAAGTTACTTATGCATTGGATCCAATGGATCCTTTCAAGGTGTCTGACCTTGATGGATTCCAGGGTATTTTCTTTAAACGATTTTGGTATATAGTTGGAGATAACATTGTCCAACTTATATCAGATGCTTTTGTGACAGGTAGTTTTCACTCCTCTATTTATGAGACTCTTATTGCATTAATTCTTAAGTTAGGTTGCCTCCAAAATTTTAAGGAATTCAGACTCATTAGCTCGTGCAACATTATTTACAAGCTTATTAAAAATATTATGGTTAATAGATTGTGTCCTTATATAAATCGAATAGTTGGACTATTCCAGAGTCTTTTTTGTCTGATAAAGAGGCAATTGATAATGTCAATATCCTCCAAGAAGCAATTCAATCTATGCATAAATCTAAAAAGAAAAAAAAACTAACATTGTGTTCAAAATAGATCTTGAAAAGGCCTATGATCATGTTAATTGAGATTTCTTAGAATTTTGTTTGAAGTGAAACAAGTTTTCTCCCATTGCTAAAAAGTTGATCATACACTATGTAACTAGCTCCTGTATGTGTATTCTTTAGAATGGGAGATAAATACCAAATTTTACTTTGACTAGAGGATTACGACAAGACGACCTCATTTCACCCTATCTCTTCGTTATCTGCATGGGATTCTTGTCGCAGACAATCATCAGGTAAATCAATTAAGCCCATTGGAAACCTATCAAGTTATTTTGTAAGGGACCCCCTCTATCGCATTTATTTTTTTTCTAATGATGTTCTTATTTTTGTGAAGGTTTCTAACTTGCATGCATGGATAGTTTCTAATATAATGAATCGTTTTGTCATCTTCTCTTGTGTGCATCTCATTGGCTAAAAAAAATTACTAAGCCCAAAAAGCTGGGTGGGCTTGGGATTTAGAAAGCAAGAGAGGTCGATACTTCTATGTTGGGTAAGCTGGTTTAGGGTCTCCACTGGGATTGTGATTCCATCTGGGCTCAAGTTTTGAAGCATAAGTAGATCAGTGAGGAAACGTTCCTTAATATGAAAAATAAAATGGGATCAGTTACTTCAATTCATTATATATTAATAGTTGTCATGTTATTTATGACCGCCTGAAAGCGCTTTCCATTTGTTTGAATTCTCTAGTGCCTGATCGCTTAACCTGGAAAGACAATTTATAAGATATCTATATTGCTTAGGATGCTTATAAATGGCTCAACAAGCTTGAAGTTATGCATAGTATAATAGACAATAACTCTTGAAAGGAGGTGTGACATATTCATTCTCTTGAGAAGGTGAAATTCTTCCTTTTGGCGATTTAACATAAGTCATTTCCTACGAGATCAATGTTGAGTCATCGTGGTATTCTCTAGAAAAATCTTTGCCCTAGATGCAATTAGAACAGAAACAATTCTACGCTACCTAAGAGATTATCAATTTTCTACTTGCTTTAGGAAATCTACTGGCTTCTTGGATCCACCGTTCTTCCAAGTGGATAGTTTATATTATTGGATTAAACATGACATCAAAGGTAGATATATCTTTTTGGCTGATTGCTGGTGGTTGCACTAGAAATAAACTGTGTCATGCGATTGAAGTGATATTTTCCTATACTTTAAAACTCATCATAGTGAATTATGCTAATTTGTTAGCTAAATATTTTCTCAAGCATAATCAGTCTCGTCCAACCAGAACGATCATGTGGAATACACACAAATGTAGTGATTTAATATTGAATGTTGATGGCAATAGCCTCGGTAATCCCAACGTCTCAGATTGTAGTGGAATGATTCGAAATGGCGATGATTATTAAGTTTGTGGTTTTGCGGGTAATATAGGTTATTCTAACATCCTACATCCTGAGCTGATGGCGATATGTCATGGTTTGTGTATGGTCTAAGAACTTGACATTAAAGACCTAATGTGTTATTTTTACTCCAACTTTGCTATCAAACTTATCTTAGGGTCTGTTTGGTTGGGAGTAGATGGAGGGGAGGGGAGAGGAGAGGAGGGGATATTTATAAATATATGTGTTTGGTTCATTTTTTATAAGGGGAGGGGAGGGGAGCAAAATCCCTCCTAGACTCACTTTTTGCTCCCCTCCAAATAGGAGGGATTTGGAGGGGAGGGAAGATTCATTAATCATAATTTTATTATTTTCTCTATTTTATCCTCAATTATTTTTTTAATTCCAAGATTGTCCTTATTGAATTATTAAAGACTATATTTTTTTCAATGTGTTATTTGACGTTTTATTTTTTTCTGTTGTGTGTTCAAGTGAGTTTTTTTCTTTTTTATTTTGTTAAATTTTCCTTTTTAATATTATGTTGTTTTTTTTATGATAATAAGATACTTATATCAGTTCTTATTTATAATATATAATAGTAATAAGATTCTTTTATTATACTATTAATAATAACAATATGCAAATATAGTATATTTATGTTATAAATAAAGATTTTAAGCCTAATATTATTTGTCCAATTTTTTTTAACATTCTAACATTATTTTATCTATTTTTAATTATAGAAATTATTTTATTAGATTAGATGAATCATCACGATCAAATAATAATTTGATTTGCATTGAAGATTTATAGTTCAACTATTGTGTGATGTTGTTTACTGTTATAGTATGGTTTATGAATAAACGAATTTATATTTGGGAAAATTTACTCAAAATTGTTGTTATTTAGAATTATTTTTACTAAGTACAAATAACAATATTTATAAGGATAAAAAGGTAAATTGATTTTAAAATCCCTCCCTTCCCCTTGTGAACCAAACTTACATGTCGGTTAAAAATCCCTCCCTTCCCCTTCTTTGAACCAAACATATATTTAGTTAAATTCACTCCCCTTCCTTCCCCTCCATCCCCCTCCCCTCTATTAAATTCTCTTCCCTCCCCTCTTCTCCATTGAACCAAACGGACCCTTAGAGTCTCTTAATATTTAACATCGCTATGTCGCGATTCTTTATAACATTAAAGAAATTATTTCTAGAGAATAACGAGTTTAAATATTTCATACTATTAAGAAAAGAAATACTTTATTTAACTATTTAACAAACAAAAAATTGGTAATGATGCCATGTACTATTGAAATCACCACTCTTGTGTTAGGTAAAACTTTATTTTTTAAATAAATTTGCTTTTCTATTTTCTTATTTCCACTTGTAAAAAAAACACGATTACACATTACCATTATTTATATCTTTAGAATTTTTTAGTTGATTTATACACTGCAAATATATTTTTTGAATCAATAAAATTATATTAATATTATTTTGTTTAAAGATTTTAAAGTATTTCAATATTATTTATAAGCAGTTTTTTTTACCTTAAATATAAATAAATATATCAAAAAATCTAAACACATTTAATATTTTTATTTTAAATTTTTTTTTATTAATTACTTAATATTATTAATAAATAATAATTTAAATAAAAATATATTAATAATGTATTTTTAAATGAAATTAAAAAACTTAAATATATACTTAAATATATTTAAATATATTTGAATATATTTTTAATAAAAGTGAAAGTTGTCAATTTTTTACCTTTAAATCACGGCGGAGTCATATTTTTCAAACAAATATATAATTTTTTTTATAGATTCTTAATATAAAGTTTTTTATGAAGTAATATTAAAAAAAGGTAAAATAATTAAAGTAACGTGTCATTCGAAGTATTCCATGTTGGACATCGCAGACAACGTCAACTCCAGACACAGCGTGATTTGGAAGACAAACGCTTCTTCCTCTTTCAATTTCAATCCATCCTCTCAAATTTCTTCATCATCACATAATCATTGGTAAATTTCTCAACTTTACCTCAATTTCAAATTTCCCATTTACTCCACCATTTCTATCTAATCAGAGTCAAACTCAGTTTTTCTACCTTTCTATAATTTATTTTTCATCAATTCTAATTCAGATTGCATGATTCTTGCTTGATTCTTCCAATTTGATGATTTCTTCTATGACCCTTTTCTGTTAAAAGATCTAAATTTCAGTTTTTTATTGCTACATTTTATCATCATTGAGAATTGATTATACTGTTTGATGGATAATAATAACTATAGTTCATCTTCTCCATATGGATATCCAAACCCTTATATGTATCCCCCTAATCCCAACCCTAACCCTAACCCTAACCCTCATCAACCATATCCACCTCAAGGTTCAATTCCTGATCCATTTGCACATGCTCATCCACCATATCCACCTCAAGCTTCAGTTCCTGATCCATATGCTCATGCTCATGCTCATCCTTATCCATATCCTTATGGTTCTTCACATTCTTTGAACTATTCACATGCTAGATCGCCGTCTTTATCGTCATCACCATCGTTCAGTTCTAATGCCCCATACGAGTATCCATACCCTCCTCCTCCTCATCAGTTAGTACCACCACCCTCAGCTCCACCCTCTTATCCTTCTTATCCATACCATGTTCCTCCAGGGACTCATAACCCTCCTCAACCTGGCCTTTCGCACCATGCTAGCTTATTACAACATGGATCATCGTCGCATCATTATTATTATCCACACACTGCTCCTCATGAAGACCGTCCTGATGCCCATTCGCGTCATAATAGCTTCTCTGGTCATTACTGGCATGACACGTCTAGTTCAACAGCCGTTGGTGGTGTTGGTGTTGGTGGAGGATCGCAAAGTAGTGGTGGTGATAGTTCCAAACCTTCTGCTTATCCACGTTTGGATGAACTAATGAACAATGTTAAGTTGTCTGATGACCAATCAACTGCTCCTGCATCGCCTCCTGCTCCTGCTGCACAACCTTTTATGCATTCAATTTCGGTACCGAAGATTCAACAGAAGAAAGAGGATTTTTATGGACATTCTAATAATAACTCCTTCTCGGGTTGGGGATCCTCATACCCGAGCCGGGTGAACTCGGGTAGGCTTTCGGATTATTCTGGTTCATTTAATGACTCAATGCATAGTCAGAGCTTGCAGGTTGTTCCGGTGCAGAATAAAGGGTCCTTGAAAGTGTTGCTCCTTCATGGAAATTTAGATATATGGGTTCATGAAGCCAAAAATCTTCCAAATATGGACATGTTCCACAAAACATTGGGGGATATGTTTGGTAAATTACCTGGTAGTGTGAGCAATAAAATTGAAGGAACGATGAATAAGAAGATTACAAGTGATCCTTATGTTTCAATTTCAGTTTCAAATGCCGTAATTGGAAGGACTTTTGTCATTAGCAACAGTGAAAATCCTGTTTGGACTCAACATTTCTATGTTCCTGTCGCGCATAATGCCGCTGAAGTGCACTTTGTTGTTAAAGACAGTGATGTTGTGGGTTCCCAGCTCATTGGTATTGTGGCGATTCCAGTGGAACAAATATACTCAGGGGAACAAGTTGAAGGAACTTACCCTATTCTGAATAGTAATGGGAAGCCTTGTAAGCAAGGTGCCGTATTGAGCCTATCCATTCAGTACATCCCAATGGAGCAACTGAGCTTTTATCATAAAGGAGTTGGAGCAGGGCCTGAATATATAGGTGTTCCTGCTACTTATTTTCCTTTGAGGAAAGGTGGAAATGTTACTCTATATCAAGATGCTCATGTTCCAGATGGTAGTCTCCCGAATGTGTTGCTTGATAGTGGGATGTTTTATGTGCATGGAAAGTGTTGGCATGACATATTTGATGCCATAAGTCAAGCTCGCCGCTTGATTTATATTACAGGATGGTCAGTGTGGCACAAAGTTAGGTTGGTAAGAGATGCCGGTCATGCATCAGATTATACGTTGGGTGATCTTCTGAGGACAAAGTCACAGGAAGGAGTAAGAGTGCTTCTCCTTATTTGGGATGATCCTACATCAAGAAGTATTTTGGGTTATAAAACAGTAAGTAATACAATACTTGTTCCTAGTATGACCACTAAGGTTTACTTTATTTTGTGTAAGATCTTTATGATCAAGTGCTTCTTTTAGTTTTTTATTAACATAAGTATACTATGTATGATTTTCCCTTTTAGTTCTAATTATGTGATACTCTTTGGTTATATATTAAGGATGGTGTTATGGCAACTCATGATGAGGAAACTAGACGATTTTTCAAGCACTCGTCAGTGAATGTGCTGCTTTGTCCTCGCAGTGCTGGAAAACGCCATAGCTGGGTCAAGCAAAAGGTTAGATTTGATATATAATTTAATGATTGATCAATATTGTCAAGTAGCAGCTAAATTGGCGCTATACCGCTATAGCTTAGCGGAATTTGGACATACCGTTATTGTTCTATGATATGCTATTTAGTAGAAATTGTTTTCAAATAGCGCCTATAGTGTTGTTATAGATATATTGCATAGCGGAAATTGAAGGCCAAAATTGTTTTTATTTTTTTTTATTTTTTAAAAAAATTCGGATACTCCTTCGATACGTATCGGCAGCGTATCGGAGCGTATCGGCGTATCGGAGCGTATCGGATACGATACGACAGAGATTTTGAAGTATCGGTGCTTCATAGTGAACTACCAACAACTCTTGTTTTTCCAATTGCTAAAAATGTAACTTTATAGCTTAATTTCTCACCCAATTTCTCAAACTTGAATCTCCTTGGTTCAACATTCACAACAACTCCATTAGGTTGTTCAACTTTAGCTTCATAGTAACCATTTTCTGATTTTCCAACATTTGTAACAACTCTTTTATATGTCACATTCTTCACTGTTCTGCTAAACAAAACAGAAAATGATGGATAGTTCAAGTCACCAACTTGAATAACATGTTTTTGAGAACATGTGAAGTTAGTTTTTGTCAATATAGCAATCTCTGATGATGTAAAGTTAAGGCTGCAAAAGTAGTTTAAGTAGTCATTGGTGGTAATGTCATAGACTAATCCCGGATCAGAAGCGCTTTCGGGATTGACATGTCCTGAGCCAAATGCAAAAGGGTTAGCAGAAGATGAGTTGTTATTTGAAGCGAGATCGGAAATCGGGAGATTTTTGTTGTTTGATGTGTAAGCTGTTGTCATAAGAGATGACTTGATCATTGCAGGTGACCAGTCTTTGTGAACTGATTTAATCAACGCTGCGATGCCGCTTACGTGAGGACAAGACATTGAGGTACCTGAAACTATGTTGAATAGGACTTTTCTCTTGTCAGATTTGATCATGCTTGGACTTGTTTTTGATGGCCATGCTGCTAAGATGTTAACACCTGGTGCAGTTATGTCTGGTTTGATGATGTCTTGTCCTACGATACTCGGTCCTCGAGAAGAAAATGCTGCCATGATTGGTGCAATGTTACCATATCTTGTTCCTAGGAATGAAATTGAAGCTGTTGGATTTTTAGTAGTGTTGAGGTAGAGTCTTATGGCTTTACCTGCTGATGCACCTAATGAAGTACCTGGTAAGACGTGAGCGTCGGAGAGAAGCTCTTCGCCTTGATTCTCTGAGTTGAGTAGTATGATTCCGTATCCGCCTGATTTTTTCACTACCTCGCCTTTTTCGGTTCTACCATTGATACCTCTTTCACAAACAACGATTTTTCCGAAAACAAGTTTTTTATCTAGTGAACCTTTTGTGCAAAACATTGCTTCTCTCTTCTTACCTGCTGTTGTTCCATGCACAAGTGGGAGTTGTTGGTTGGTTTGGTTTTTTGTTTGATACAATGATGTGCCTTCAAATGTTTTTGAGTTGCCAAGTTTGACTTGTGTTGGAAAAGTTCTGTCAATGTAGCTAGCAGCAACTGTCATGATCCACGGTGCGCCGTTTCCGACTGTCGATGCAAAAGGGCCTGAGTTGCCTGCTGAGCAAGAAACAAAAACGCCGTTTTTTGTTGCTCCGAATGAAGCTATAGCAATGCTATCATTATAAAATGGTTTTGGAATACTTCCTAAAGAGAGGGAAAGTACATCAACACCGTCGGAAACTGCTTGGTCCATGGCTGCTAATAGGTCGGAATTCGCGCAGCCAGAGAGCCAGCAAACTTTATAAGCCGCGATTCTTGATGTACGCCTCATTCCAGTGGCTGAGCCTTTAGCAAGTCCAAAAATGTTTGCATTTTGAACCACATTACCGGCTGCGGTCGAGGCAGTGTGAGTTCCATGGCCTTGAGTGTCTCTAGCAGAAAGATAATCGGTTGTTTCATTGATTTTCCCGATGAATTTTTCGTACCCTTTGTAATAGTATCTTGCACCAATAAGCTTCTTGTTACAATTTAAGGATGTGAATTTTGTGCCTTGTTGACAAACACCTTTCCATTTACGGGGGATCGGGGAAAAGCCCGAGTCTTTGAAACTGACATGTTCGGGCCATATTCCCGAATCAAGGACACCAATGATCACATCTGAGGCCAAACTCGGAGCACTCCAAAGTCCTTTTCCATTAGTTAGGCCAAGAAAACTTGGTGTATGTGTCGTATCGAGTGTTGATAGTTCATCAGGAATGACTGATAGAAAACCATCAATTTGCCTTAAGTGTTCAAGCTGTTTCTCAGAAAGTGTGGCTGCAAAACCAAACATGTTAGTTTCATAGGCATATAGAAGCTGAGGTGATAGAATATCTTCTAGCTCTTCTCCCTCCATTGAAGCTTGAGTAATGAAATCAATGACTGATTCAGACCATGTTTTTGTGCTGTCTTGAGAATGAATTGAGCCTTCAATTTTGGTCTTGTCCATGTGGACTATATACGTCTGTTGCGCCGCGAGCGCGATTGAATTCGTCGCCATAAGAGCCATGAATAAAAAGACTCTCCTAAACATCATAAAGCCTACAAAAAAATGGAGAACAATTCATGGCCAATATTAGGATCTATATGCAATGATTAAGAATCTTCTAATGCAAGAAAACTAAAATAGGAAAAAGTTCTAGAAGCAATTTTCAAATCGGTTTATAATTCCATCACAAGCTTATTCAGCCGCCGAATTAGAGACCAGTTTAGCGAATGATTTGAAAAATTAGTCACTAAATCGATCATAACAGACACTAAAATATTCTAAAAGGAAAATCTTCTGTCGATACGAGTTAGTAGTTAATCTTAAAATACTAACTAAGTACTCAAAGAAGTTAATTTTTCTTGTTACATGTATAACATACTAGTTGCATAACTATGAAAACAAACTATATAAAACAATGAGATAGAAAGACAAATATTTTTTTTAAAGTAGTGCATAGTACCTATGTTGGACATAGCAAAAGACAAAGAGAGAAGATGTTTTTAGGATAAACTCATAACATAAAATCTTATTATATAAGCTCTAAAAGTGACTACTTTTTCTATATAATGCTCATTGCTATTAAAGAAAAATAGTTGTTACCTTCACTTTACTTTTCTTCTACTTCAAGACTCCATTTTAAGAACCCTTTTTAAGATTCATTCATGACATTTTAATTTTCATAACAGATCAAGGAACTTTCTTATGACAGTGTTGCATATTTATTACAAGTTAGTTGAATCACGTGGAAGTTTGTTTCAAACTAATAGATGTAGGGCCAAAAGAGGTTAGAAGAGTTGTGGATTGAAAAGTTTTTGATATTTTGTCATAAAAATGTTCACATTTTCTTCATATTAAGGTTGTCAATGTCACTGCTAGTGTTCACATTAAATTGTGAATGTTATATAGGATTATAGCTAGTTATAGTGTTCACATTATTGCTAATGTTTTATGAGATTTTTTCTAAGGAAATTAAATGTGTCAGCTATGAAAGACGCGTTGTTGTTAAGGAACTATCGGTTTGAGACATTAAGGCATGGGTGCCACCAACTTTCTTACTTTTAGTACTCATTGAGATTTTGAGACTGTGTCTGTGCATATACTATGATCATTACACTGTGACTTGCAATATCTCAAACATGTGTACTTTGAGTCTTATTGGTGAAAATAATGATATGCTATTACATACTGCGACAGTTTTGGTTTCAGAGTTCTACATTGAATTTGTATGCCTTCTTGTCAGGAAGTTGGAACTATATATACTCATCATCAGAAAACTGTAATTGTGGATGCTGATGCTGGAAATAACAGAAGAAAAATTGTAGCATTTGTTGGTGGACTTGATTTATGTGATGGCCGATATGATACTCCTCAACATCCTCTCTTTAAGACACTACAAACAATACATAAGGATGACTATCACAACCCAACTTACACGGTAATCTATGATTTCAGACTCCACTTTGTAGCATGATCAAAACTAATTACAGTTATCCATCAATTATATGATAAAAATGGGATTAGTGGAAGAGCTTTTGTGAAAAAATAGAAACAGAATGAATGAATCTAAGTTTTATTTCATGACAGGGTAACACTGGTGGTTGTCCAAGGGAGCCATGGCATGATTTGCATACTAAAATTGATGGTCCGGCAGCTTATGATGTCTTAACTAACTTTGAGGAACGCTGGTTAAAAGCTTCAAAACCACAAGGGATAAAGAAGTTGAAAATTTCATATGATGATGCTTTACTTAGACTGGAAAGAATTCCAGACGTTATTGGCATTAACGACACTCCTAGTGGTGACGATGATCCTGAATCATGGCATGTTCAGGTAATTACCTATTTCATACATTATTGATTATAGATGTTTTGATTTTCGAGAAGTAATTGTTTTTTACTATATTTTCTAGAAGTAATTATTTCCTCTTTTTCTCGAAAACGAACTTATTGATTCTATTTACTTTGAAATATAGATATTTCGTTCTATTGATTCAAATTCAGTTAAGGGATTTCCAAAAGACCCAAGAGAGGCAACTGGCAAGGTAAACAAAAGCTTTTTGTTTCGGTTTTTATTTTTCATGTTTAATTTCAATTCACCAAACATCAATCAAATTGTGTATGAGAAGATAAATTACTATTGCATATTTACAGAACCTTGTATGTGGGAAGAATGCGCTGATTGACATGAGCATACATACAGCATACGTGAAGGCTATCCGTGCTGCACAGCATTACATTTATATCGAGAATCAATATTTCATAGGGTCTTCTTACAATTGGAGTCAACATAAAGACCTTGGTATGGTATTCCACTTTTTGCTTACAAAAGCTGCTTAAATTTTTACTAATTGCATCTGGTGCTATACTAAAATTTCGTAAAAATATGAGTTTTGGTATGGACCAATAATCCAGCGCCGGAATCTAGTACGATTAATTTATGCTAAATTTTGTTTTGGCAGGTGCTAATAATTTAATTCCGATGGAAATTGCTCTAAAGATTGCTGAAAAGATTAGAGCAAATGAGAGGTTTGCAGTTTATATAGTTATTCCAATGTGGCCCGAAGGTGTTCCAACAGGTGCTGCCACACAAAGGATTCTATTCTGGCAGGTATGGTTCAAATTGGAATCCCAATATGAATGTCAAAAACTTGGCAAGGATTATGCATATGTTAACCTGGAATTATTTTTACAATTTTTGCAGAATAAAACAATGCAAATGATGTATGAAACAATTTCTAAGGCTTTAGTTGAGGCCGGGCTTGAAGCAGCATTCTCTCCACAAGACTATTTGAATTTTTTCTGTCTTGGTAATCGAGAGGCCATAAATATGTACGAAAATGTCAATGTATCAGGAAATCCTCCGCCGGCAAATAGTCCACAAGTATGTCACTAACACCTAAGAAAAATATTCCCTATACTCTTTAAGAAATCATGATTTTGTTTTGACAGTTTCTCAATCCGCCCCCATATATCCCCAAATATGGAAAAATACAGACGTGCGGTTCCGGTAAACACCCCACGTTTTAGGGGGACGGACGGATAAACTGTCTTTTGTTTTTCAAGGTATACAATCATCACTATTGAGTGAATCAACTAGTAATTGTTTTGTATGGTGTTGCTTTCTTTCCAGGCAAATTGTCGAAATAGCCGACGATTCATGATTTATGTTCATTCAAAAGGCATGATAGTTGATGATGAATATGTGATTGTGGGATCTGCGAACATTAACCAACGCTCTATGGAAGGAACGAGGGACAGCGAGATTGCAATGGGAGCATACCAACCTCATCATACCTGGGCAAGAAAATATTCCTATCCACTTGGACAAGTAAGAATACTTTTTACATAACTGGCTACTAATATTTGCCATCTTTGCTAAACAACCAATTTCATGTTTCACTTGTGTGGCACTCGAGTAGAAAAGATGAAGTTGCAAAACATCATAAAATATTTGTTAGTCATGTGAAAAGTTTTGGCGTCTCCTGCCATTTATGATAACGATTTGGCCTTACAGTTTTCATTGGCGTCTCTTTGATTTTTGTTTTCGTGCACATATGTTTGAATCCATCAACATGCATTATAATCTGACAAATTCTTTGGAAACTATACGATACAGATCCATGGATATAGGATGTCACTTTGGGCAGAACATACCGGAACACTTGATGACTGCTTCTTGCAACCTGAGAGCCTTGAATGCGTACGAAGAGTTAGAGCAATTGGTGAAATGAACTGGAAACAATTTGCAGCAAGTGAAGTATCAGAGATGAGAGGGCATCTTCTAAAATACCCTGTAGATGCTGATCGAAAGGGGAAAGTCAGATCACTTCCCGGTCATGAAGAGTTTCCTGATGTAGGAGGGAAAATTGTTGGATCTTTTCTTGCCATGAAGGAGAATCTTACCATTTGATGTATTGATGTAAATTACAAAATAGAGGATGAAATGTATGTAAGTTACAAATAGAAAATAAACAATTTTGAAAAGCTTTATAGTTACAGAAACACATACAGTGTATAGTCCAACACCTTTACAGGTTATTCTTTTTTTCGTTCCCTCGACAAAGTGTTGTTTTTGTGTATATGAGGATATAGTTGCCTTGCCAACTTGGTAAGGTTATGTTCTGTTACAAGTTTTTGGAGATTGTGTATTTCATTTTTACTATTTTGCCTTCTCCATCCGAAGCCGCTTGCTATATTGTCGCAAGAATTGACAAGAACATAAAACACTATCATGAAATCTGACATTTTATATTCTATTTGACTTTTGGAAAAATCTCAACTTGAAATTCAATCATGTAAAGACTGGGTACAATTTTGTGTAACATACATATAAAACCAAGATTTAGTTATAGTTTAGCGGTTTGGGTGTCGATGCTGAGGTGCCACGATTTTACCTGAACACAATTTTACAGAGATTGGAGAAAGGGGAGTCAATATTAGCAGTATCTCGATGCTAGATAAAATTATACACGCTCCAATAAAATTATACACGCTCCAATGGAATTCTTTCAGACGAATCCCGTCCAAAACACACAGGACACATTGATATCAATGCTTTTAATTTGCTGAATATGTTTCTGGGGTAAGTTTGGCAACTACTTTCAACAATGATGCTGGCCTAATGAAAGCTTTGGAAAGAGCACATTTGAAGAATGTTATAAGAAGAAATTCATTTGGTCTTAGGAGACAATTTCAGTGTTGGACAAATGCAGCTATTATTCTTGATGAAGCTACTGCTGCTGTCGATGTTATAACAGATGCTCATGCTCGTATACAGAAAACTATCAGACAAGAATTTCATTCCTGCACAATGCTCATCATTACATAGATTGAACACAATTATCAATTGCAATCAGATTCTATTGTTAGATGCTGGAGAGGTTCTTGAATACAGTTCACCGAAGGAACTCTTAACAAAATGAAAAAGCTGCATTTTACAAAATAGTTCAAAATACTGGAAATGTTGAGGTATTTATGTAGCTTAGTATTTGAAAAGACAGAACAATTCAAATGAACTTAACCAAGATCGGAAACCGAAGACAGTTAAGCAAAATGATTTTAAGGAAGATTATCCTTAATTTAATGAAAGTTCTTTGGAATTAAAAAAAACAAAAAAAAAATTATAGTATTACTTCAAGAGACATTTACAAGCTTTGCACGCCGAGTATTTTGATCAACCTCGACTCGAAGACCAAGTGCAGAAATTTCGGGCATATCAGCAGATCCCTGCAGCTGCAATTCAGAAACTACCTTTTGATTCTCCTCATTTCCCTCCAACATATTCCTGACTGACCATATGCCCCATTCTCTCAGGAAAGGATTATCTTCATCGGTAACACATTGTTGCAATAGCAATAGAACTCCATTCTTATTCCGCAGTTCGTCTTGTGCATGCTTCCTTTTATACACACAATTACCAATAAGTGCAACTATGTCTCTCCTAAAACCCTTGTAAGGGCATGGTTTCGAGGAAGAACTAGCACCATCTTGATTCTCAGATTGTTTTATTCCTTTTCTGATTATTGCTGGAGGTTCAAGGTCCCCAAGCACAATCAAAACCAACTCAATGAGACCATTTGACAACAACACATCGACAACATCATTTGCATCCTCTGCGTTACCTTTTGCACTATCACGAGCACAGATGTCCCTCAATATAGTAAGCGAGTAGCCAAGAACGTCCACTGCAGTAATGCCAGTCGGAAGACCAGACTTGCCTCTCACTGCATGCTCAAGAACCCCCGTAGATTTCTTGAATATTCCATAAACAAACAACGCAACATCCTTCGAAACAGTAACATCTTCGATTCGCTCATTCAAAATTTCTGATAGGATTTGCAGAAGAAACGCTTGTTCAGATGAAAACTCATCATCTTTTGAATCACCATCTTCACCCTCGTGAATATCCTTAAGCCGTAATTTAGAAAACAATTCAGGCAATTGAGATTCTTCAAGACAAATTCTTGAGAGAATCAACTTTATCCAATCCTCGCCAAAACTAGCTGGTTTCAACAGAAGTAGAAGTCAGTGTTACAGCTTATAAACCATAAGAAAAAAATACGAACTCGTGTCATGAATCATGCCAGCATAGCAAATTATGGAAGCAACTCATAAGTCACGACAACATAGCAAAATATAGAAGCAGTTTGCAACAGCAACAACAACACTAAAAAACCATTACACCGATACTAACAAAGGAATCAGCCAAAACCCACCACAACTCAAAAGCAGGCACACAAAGAACCTGAAATCCTCTGAATTCACCAACACCAACTATCCTGAGCTTCCACCGATACGCCGGAGTACAAGGATAAATAGAGAGGAACCGAATTCAAGACATGACTTAAATTTTTTCCATCATTTTCAAATTATCACATATGTCAATGTATCAGTGTCATGTCTCGTGTCAGTGATTCATTTATAAGGAAAGCAAATAAACACATACATAAACAAAATCAAAGTGACAACATCAGAATGGTCCTAAACAACAACATAGATGAAACAAACATATAAAAGCACACAGGAAAAACATAAACTACAAACTTACCCGAAGAAGCAGTTCTCACTAATTCTACCACTACTGGCCAACCACTATCGCTACAGAGCTCTCCAAACAATTCTGGATTTCCATCACAACACGTATAAATCACCATACACAGCGGATCACATACTTCCTTACTTCCAAGTCTCGCAAGCGACACAAAACCAAGTGGAAACAACTCTTCCCAAACAGCCCTCTGATGCTGTTTCCCAGCCAAACAAACATTTGCCAGAACCTGCAAACCCCATCTCACCAACATGGGATCAGAACCATCCTCCAACCTCAAAATCCTCGAAACAACAATAACAACCCCATCAAACTCAAGAAACAAATTCTGATTCACAAGATCACCAGCACAGAGGTTTCTGAGGAGCTTGAAACACAAGGATAGAATATTGTAATCTATAAGAAGGGTTTGTGATTGAAGTATAGTGAGAACTGCAGGGAGGATTCTTTTGGAAGCGAGGTTGGAACGTCCAGAATCAGACTTGGCGGTTTGAATGAGAATATCTAAGGAGTTTTCTAAGGTATTGGAGTTGGAAACATCAAAGAGTAACTTGAGGGCATTATCATCACCCATTGCAACGTTGAAAAAGGTAGGTATTTTTACATGAAAACTAGGGTTTTGAGGAAAAAGGGAAACAACCTAGATATGACAAAAAAAATTGAATATCAGTAATTGGAAAATCGAAGGTGGGATGAAGGGTTGGTTTCTCCTAGTATCGCGGTCACTCACGGCATGTTACGGAACCACCTGCGCCGATTTTTGTTTGGTTTTGGATGTTGGCATAGGTTTTTCATGAACAGCAAAAGAACACACATGAAACTGAAACTGTCTTTAAAGTGTTAAACGCGAAGGTTAACAATAAGTTGAGATGGCCGAGTTGGTCTAAGGCGTCAGATTAAGGTTCTGGTCCGAAAGGGCGTGGGTTCAAATCCCACTCTCAACATAAATTTTTGGTTTTTTTCCAACATGGTTTCATAGCTTTTTGGTTCAGTTTTTTTCCTTCATATTTTTACTTTTTTTTCTACATGGTTTCATAGCTTTTTGGTTCGGTCTTTTTCTTGGTTCGGTTTTTTTCCTTCATATTTTTACTTGCTTATTTATGGATTTGGGTTCGATTTTTTTATGGTTTTTTGCTACATGGTTTCGTAGTTTTTTGGTTCGGTTTTTTTGTTCCTATATTTACTTGCTTATTTATGGATTCGGTTTCATAGATTTCAGGTTTCGCATTTCATGAGCCACTGTAACGTGGCTTTATTTATTTTATAAAGTTTGTGTTACATATTAATTTCATATCATATATATCATATATAATATTTATTTACTTAGCTAAAAAAGTAAATTTTACTTGTTTGTGTTTTTAGAATAAAATTAATTTGAAATATTAATAATAATAAATAAATAATCTTCACCGTTTTAAAATAAAAATAAAATTTGAAACTTTTAAAAATAAATATTTACATTTTGTATTTATAAAATGAACATTTATGAATTTAAAAAATATGTAATTTAAAAAACATATATTTAATTAATTCAAATCGTTTCATTCTTTGAGACCCCTATATACACCAAACAATAAATAATTAATTTGTTAGTTAAGAGTGATAGATAGATAAGAGATTAGCAAGCGTAAATACAATGAAAGAAAGGTGGACAAATCTTTCTCAAATCAACAAAAAATTTAGAATCGTTATAGTCTGTCCAGATTCGATTGGACTTGATAATTGAGAAATTTACTTGTGTTTCATGTTCATAGCACCACTAATCAAAGATAGCGAGAAACGAGACATCATGCTGTGGGAGCTTTACATCAGAGAAAATACAAACTTTTGCGAAGTTGGAGAATGACGTCAAACAAGGGCCGCAAGGTACCCACAATATCGAGAAATTCTATGCACCACCCGCGTAAATAGCCGAGTAAGACTAATTTTTGAACGCCATGTAGTTTTGGCCAATTGGACTATTTGCATATAAGTATTGAACTTGTAAATTTTATACATTCAATCAATTAAGCTATTTTATGCATTTTTATCATTAAAATTTTCTTTTTTATCTTACCTTTTATGCGATCTTTTACTTCACTAGCTCAAACCCCAAAACATTGTACTTAACAATATTTTGAATAGTTAAACAAAATATCATTAAGGAACATAGTTCCTTCCTTATCATAATCGCTTGAAAAAAAGGCACCAATAACAAGAGCTATTAGCTGATATCTCGACCGACTTTTCAATTAAACAACAAATTTGACACGCCTAGTGGGACACACAAACATAACCGCTTAAAAAGTTAGTTTACCAAGCCAAGATTACATTTAGCATAACATGTAACTCTATTCCTTTAGATCTTCATCCTAGTAATTTCTCCATAATTAACCCTAGAGGATTCCAATGGAAAATTATACATTTATCCCGAACAATCTTTAAGATGGACTGTCACATATGTTAAGAAGGCATCTTAAAGTAGTTGAATAAATTAACATTCAACAAGTTTCTCCTTATGACAACACGTTGTAGAAAAACAACACTTTTATACTGAGGGGAGTCCTTTGGCCAATTAGTAGGAATATGAACATGTAGGCCAATTAGGGATTGCTCGACTCAACAATAATGAGGTTATAACCCACCCGTCTCAATTTATCTAATGATATATTTACCAATACCTGATGTACTAATTCCAACTCTGATGGGTTCAATCACAACAAGACTAACTAATTGTTATATTATTGAACAACAATAAATTACTAATTTAACTTACCAACATAAAGTGTTTCTAGTATAAGAACTCCTAAACATGGATTTGGATCAAGAGTATCCATGGAGGAATCATTCGTATTAGGTTCAATTACAATAAGGTTTTCAAAACCTCCAAGTGAACAAAGTTGCGCCAACCACCCACAACTTAGGTAAGACCTCTTGGACAATAATTGTTAGATCCCAACCTCATAATCGATACAATTAAGAAGTATTTTGGAGTAAACTTTAATGTCATATATATATATATATATATATATATATATATATATATATATATATATATATATATATATATA
Source organism: Vicia villosa (assembly GCF_029867415.1). Taxonomy (NCBI): domain Eukaryota; kingdom Viridiplantae; phylum Streptophyta; class Magnoliopsida; order Fabales; family Fabaceae; genus Vicia; species Vicia villosa. Next base: position 109,390,437 of record NC_081185.1, read on the forward strand.
TATATATATATATATATATATATATATATATATATATATATATATATATATATATATATATATATATATATATATATATATATATATATATATATATATATATATGCCTACATATAAGAAGTTGTACTATGGGCGGGCGGGCAGATTGATGTCTCGCGTCATAGGTTATAAGACTCTAAATTTTGCTACCTTTTTTAGGGAAGATGTAAAATAGACTTTAGAGCGTATTCAAAGGTTTAATGCTCAAATAAGCGAGAGAAACCATAATAAATTCCATAAAAAAACCAATTGCCCTCTTTATCTTTCACAAGAACATAATTTACAAGATATTTCTCTTTTCCACTGAAATAAATACAAACTTAGGTAGACATAGAAAGATGTTTTACGTCATATTTTACTGAAATATACTTGATATTATGGCATCCAATTTAATGAAATTTAAACAACACGTAGATGAATCTATTGTATACTTTATAAAACAACCAAGAACGAAGACTGGAAAATGTTAGCTCTAATTTCCTAAAACATAAGATGCATAAATGGAAATCATTATCATGCATAAGCTTACCATAATCTGAATGAATTTCCTTCAAGGGGTGTACACATCAAACAATTTATTCAAGAAAACAAAGATAATTTTTCTACCTAAACAACAACTCTACATCTAGTCTCCATCATCAAAACGAAGGAATTTAAAAATGATATACATGTCAATTCCACAATATATATTGACAACTGAAATCCCAAAAGGAAAAATTTATTAATATCATGTATTAAGGCTTACCAAAGAAACCAATTCATGAGAGTTCAACGTCTAGTATTCCTTTATTAACACTAAAGTCATCCAAATTTTTTATTATCTTCTTAAAGATAAGCATACTTTGATACTAAATGATCATAAAATTTCTCTAACAAAGGAAATCAAAGGTACAAAATATTACAAGTGGCACAACTCGTGTAACCACTTCACGACTAACTGCATAGTCTTCTAGAAAGCCATTCAAAAGGCTATCAAGAAATACATATTCAAGTTAGCCGGTAAGAGGATTACTCAGATGAGTTGAGATCCTCTCCATTTCTCAAAAGAAATGGAGAGCACAATTACTAAAGTAATTATGTATAAATGTACATGTTATTGAAATGTGTGACATATATTTTGTATAATTTGACATATATATCATAAAAACTATAGTACTTGTGTTTACCATTTCTTTAGAGAAATGGAGAGGATCTCCACTCTACTCAGATGGTCATAAAACCAAATCCCATTCTAACCATGATGATTTTCCTTGAATATGGTAAAGTAAGTCTAGCAACCTAAGTCAATATTAATTGAATCCATACATATAGGTAGTATGACATGGTGTCATCATAATCTCAAACACGAATTGTTACTTGCCTTTAATGAGCAAGCTTGTAAGATGAGAACCTATGATAAAATAGAAAACAATTACCTAATGAAAGATAACATCCAAGTCTAATTCTTTTTACCCGAGTGCTTACAAGGTCAAGCACATATATTACCTCCATTATAAAACTCTAAGATAAATAAGTTTAAAGAAATATTTTCAACTTTTAGTTCTAATCAATTTGATCTCTTCCTCACTAGTAGGATTTATACTTTGGAGTTAGGCGCACTATCCTTACAATTATTACTTTCTTTAAGTTTATTTTATTTTTACCATGAGATAATATCCAGGAGATGATACTAACTTTAGAGACTTGACTTTATTTCTATTTGTATATATACCCATTATTTTTATCTATTTATTTTTAACTTTCTAATCTATGCCTTTTTATTTTGTCAAAGTCGATTTATCTACATTGATTTAAAACTACCACCCCAAACTTTAAATTTTGGTATTCCATGAAAATATTGCTCACTTTAATTTTGTTTCTATTCACTACCTAGCTCTCAAGAGAAGTGGGTAATAATAGTTCATTTGGCATTTGTTTGCGAGTTAGGAGGAGAATGAGAAGGGGGAGCTTTGGAAATAGATTTTTTTAGAAAAATAGAGAAATCTTCAATATTTTTTGAAAAATGATTTTGTATAGAATGATAAAAAAAAAATTATCATTAATATATTTTTAATTTTTGTAATACTATAACAACATCGATTATATTTGAATAATTTATCTAATTCCTCCAAAACCCTCCAAACCTCTCAATCAATTCAATTTTTTAGTTCCTCCAAATTAAGAGGATTTTGTTTTAGAATAAAACTAAATCCCCAAAACCCTCACCTCCTGAACCCTTATATTATTTTGACTCATTTTTCAAAACTTTCCCCTTCCTTTCCCTTCAAACTTCCAAACAAAGCCTTAGGATCAAAGGCTTATATTATATCTTTTATGACAAATAAATGAGATTAGGCTGAAAAGGGATAAAAGGGATAATATATAATAAAACAATGGATAGAAAAGGATCATAGTAGCAAGGAAAAAGCATGTCTTAATATGTGTAGAATATGACAATTCAGGATACACGCACTAATGAAAAATCTCAAATTCTAGAAATTAAAATAAATAAATTCAGGATACACTCACTATACAAGGAAAATATATTTAAAAAAACAAATATATGGCTCAAATCTCATCAGCTTAGTTATCTTGAAGTTGAGAAAATCATCATATGAAATTTATTCATATCTCTCATCATTCAATATGAATTTTTGAATTTCCATATACTTCAAAGAAGTCATATACATGCATTTAATATCTTTCATATTTCGACTACTTGATTATCACATGTAAAGAAAGAATACAATGCATTTGAGAAAACTTATAAAACAAGAAAATCCATTAAGATAATTTGGAAAGAGAAATAAACGGTGTTAAGAGTAACACTCAATCAACTACAATCTCATAAAAAATTAAAAAAATACACCAGATTAAGCAAAACATAATAAAAAATGCACCTAAGATAGAAAATAAATAAAATGGAAATTAAGAATAAACGTAGTGTGAGACGCCTGAATTACAAGTGGGTTTGAGTGTGGAGGTTCTTCACTCATATTCTAATTTTTTTGGTTCTTTTATGTTTCTCTCGAGTAATTTTTATCTCTTATTCATTAACTAAAGAAATTAAAGATGATGGGTTTCCTCCACCAACATTTGTTTAACGTTATTGTTAGAACAAGACTTGGTGCTTCATTTAATCTTTAGTTTTTACGATATATATATATATATATATATATATATATATATATATATATATATATATATATATATATATATATATATATATATATATATATAGAGAGAGAGAGAGAGAGAGAGAGAGAGAGACTGGACGCGTACCGAACGAAGATCGTGTCTATTTACGCTAAAACAATCCATATAGGTGGAAAGCTGGAAGCTTCAATAGTTCCCCGCTGAACCTTAGAGTGCTATGATGGGGTATTTCAGTTCGTCCCTACATATTGATAACACGATTTTATATCGTATATTTAGCTTGAAATCCGTAGATATTCATAGCATTTCCCGTTTATTATGTTGATTTATTATGACATTACGCGAGTTTTTGCTGTGTTTCAGGTTTTACACTCTTATTATGACTATTTGTGAAAAGGAGAGGAAATGGAGCTAAAACGACCACTATTTATGCCTAAAAGATAAAAAATGGGTGTTGAAGTAAAAAGGGAGTGCAAATAAGGCCCAAATATGCTAAAGAAGACCCAAAGACCCAAAAAGAGACGAACCAGCCCACTGAAGATCAAATGTGCGTGGCCCAAACCACACAAGCAAGTGGAGACGCACGTCTCCAACGTCTCTATGCCACATCAGCAAAAGGGAGACGCACGTCTCCATTCCCCTACATTCTCTCCACTTGAGACGCACGTCTCAAGTCATTCAAAGGCACTTCCTGAAGAAGCGGAGACGCACGTCTCCAAGCCCAGTCTGAAAAGCTTCCTCTTTTCACGCAACGTCACAGCAAAGCCTCCCCTATAAATAGAACCTGCTACCTCAGTTCTAAAGGTCTGATTTCCTGCTAACGAAGTGCTGCCGAAATTGTACCGTGCTTTATATTTTCTGCCTTCTTTCAATTCAAACAGTTATTTTCTCACAACAATTTCTACACCGGAAATTGTTGTGAACCTTTTATAAATCTAGCCTTACGTTAGATTTATCGCTTTTATTTTCCTTGTTTTATTTTTCCGTCCGTTTAAATTCCGAAGAACGATCCAGCCAACCTGTGATGGAAGTTCAGTACTCGAAGATTCAATTGCAATTTATTTAATTCAGGTTTAATATTTACCGCCTTTATTTATATATATTTATTTGCATGATATATTATATGCCAATCAACATGCCTTTTATTATAAGCCAAATTAATTCATGCATGCTTAACCGTACTAATATGTCTGGCTAAATTACTAAGGTATCGGTATGTAAAGTAAGTTAACTGTGGGATCCGAAATAAATGGGCTTAATTACGTTTGGTTAACTATCACTTATTTTTGGTTTGTATGTCTAATTTAATTATAAGTCTTAAAACCAATAGAGCGAAAGTTTGAGGGTTTAAGACGGTCAAAGGTTAAAATCAATAGAGCGAAAGTTTGAGATCTTTAACTGGATAGTAGACATAAGACATTAGTTTTAAGGATGGCGAAAGCGTATTAAAACTAATTGGGACTTGTTTATTTTCAAAAATTGTTTTTACACCCGAGCGGGATGGCGAAAGCGTACGTTAGGGATATTAACTTGTTCCGAGTCAACAGAGCGAAAGTTTGAGATTAGGAGATTTAAATAGATAACAACTTCATAAAACAGGCATTTTATTAAATACGTTGTTTCCAAAAAGCTTTTCTAAAATCTAATGGGATGACGAAAGCGTACATTAGGATTAGGATAGTAATCTAAATCAACAGAGCGAAAGTTTGAGACGAGGATTTTTAACCAATTGAATTAGTAAAGATTTTTAATTAAATTATGCAATAGCCAATGGACCTTCGGATCACCTTAAGTTAAACGAAATACATACTGATATCTGTCTTTTATTATATTTCTTATTATTCACAATCACTCTCCCTTAGGAACAATCAAAATATTAGTAGCCTTAGCTTTACATAGTAACCTTAGATAACGGTAGATCGATTCATAGTCCCTGTGGATTCGATATCTTTTAAAACTACACGACACGACTGTGCACATGCAGTCATCAGATTAATAGACACGTAAAGTCGCGATCAAGTTTTTGGCGCCGTTGCCGGGGAACTATTTAAGTCGATATCGTAACTCACTATTACACCGTAGAGACTAGGGCAATTCTTTCCTTTCTTTCTGAACGATTGTATGCCAAATACTCGTTCACAAGGAGGAGATTTAATGCAACGAATTAACGAGATCGAACGTTTCATTAACGTCAAACGTCGAGCTCGTAATCTTCCCGAAGTAGCACCAATTCCGATTAATCAGGAATTGACTTTTACTGATCAAATCAATCAAATCACCCCAAAGTTAGAGATGGCTGCTCTTCGTCCTCTTAGAGACAATGTCGCTCCTTCGCGCGCTGAACCACACTCAAGTATCGCACCACCTGCAATTGAGGCAAACAATTTCGAACTGAAACCTTCGTTGGTCCAAGCCGTTCAACAGAATCAATTCTCTGGAAGCCCTGCAGACGACCCCAACCTTCATTTATCTGTGTTCGTGCAATATGCCGACACTGTCAAAGCTAACAACGTTAGTTCCGAAGCTATTCGATTACGTCTCTTTCCTTTCTCCTTGAGAGATAGAGCTAGAGCGTGGCTTCAATCCCTGCCTTCTAATTCCATAACTACATGGGACGAGTTGAAGAGAGTATTCTTAGCGAGATACTTCCCGCCTAGCAAAACTGCTATGCTCAGAGGTCAAATCAACGGATTTACCCAGAAAGATAACGAATCACTCTTCGAAGCTTGGGAATGTTACAAGGACATGCTTAGACTATGCCCTCATCATGGGCTCGAGCCATGGCTGATCATCCATACTTTCTATGGTGGTCTCCTATATAACACTAAAATGACTATAGATGCCGCTGCTGGCGGAGCACTAATGGACAAACCCCATGATGAAGCATACAACCTCATAGAGAACATGGCACAAAACCATTACCAATGGGGTGGAGAACGAGCCGCTCTAGAGAAAGCCCAAACCAAAGGAGGAATGTACGAAGTAAGTGGTATAGACCGCGTTAACGCTAAAGTAGACGCTTTAACTCAAAAGATCGAGAACTTAACCATCACTCCTTCAGCCACCGCTGCTGCTGTAACACCTAACTGCGAGATTTGTGGATTGACTGGACATGTAGTTGCCGAATGTCAACTCTTGACTGGAGTCCCATCTGATCAAGTAAACTATGCTCAAGGAAACCCTTATCCTAACACGTACAACCCTGGATGGAAAAACCATCCGAAATTTTCTTATAAAAACAACAACGCGCTGTACGCCCCTGGACAAGCACCTGCTGTACCACCTGGCTACCAAAAAGTGCCTGTAGCTGCTCAAAACACCCCTAGGAAGTCGAATCTAGAAATTATGATGGAGAACTTTATAGCTTCCCAACAACAAACCAATAAAGACTTCCTGAATCAAAACATCCACAATAGCGAGCAACTAAAACAACTATCGAACAAAGTAGATGCCTTAGCTACGCATAACAAAATGTTAGAAACCCAAATTTCACAAGTAGCTCAACAAAAAGCACCTACTGCTGCCCCTGCTGGCACGTTTCCTGCTCAACCACAACCTAATCCTAAAGGACATGCGAACGCGATAACACTACGAAGTGGAACGAATTACGATGGACCTATTGATCCTAGAACTCAAAACGTACCCATGTCACAACAAGAGCCAAAGGAAACCTAAAAGACATCACCTGATGATCAAACTGCTAAGACTAATGAGAACAACAACGAAGTGGAACCTGAAAAAGAAAAACCTTACGTTCCACCACCACCTTATAAGCCACCAATTCCTTACCCTCAGAGATTAGCTAAATCAAAAACCGAAGCGCAATTTAAAAGATTTGTAGAACTTCTGAAACAATTAAACATAACCATACCATTCACAGAAGCCATAACTAAAATGCCTTCGTACGCTAAGTTCCTAAAAGAAATCCTATCAAACAAAAAGAAACTCGAGGATATCAAAACTGTAACACTTACCGCTGAATGTAGCGCTATCATCCAAAATAACATGCCTCCAAAACTGAAAGGTCCTGGTAGTTTCTCTATACCCTGCGTAATAGGAAAAACCATCATAGAGAAAGCCCTGTGCGATTTAGGAGCCAGTGTTAGTTTGATGCCCCTTTCAACCTGTAAGAAACTAAATCTGGGTGAGCTTAAGGCAACGAGAATGTCTCTTCAACTAGCTGACCGTTCAGTCAAATACCCTGTAGGAATGTTAGAAAATATCCCTGTTCGTGTAGGTCAATTCTACATCCCAACTGACTTCATCATAATGGATATCCAAGAAGATTCTAACATCCCGATCATATTAGGAAGACCATTCTTAGCAACCGCTGGTGCAATTATAGACGTCAAGCGAGGAAAGCTTACTTTCGAAGTAGGAGAAGAGAAAATAGAATTTATTCTTTCCCAATTCCTAAAAGCACCCTCTATAATTGACACATGCTGCTCTGCCGACATAATCGACGAGTGTGTTAATGAAATAAAATCCGAACCAAATAAGGAAACCGATATCCTAAAAATTCCTATACCGCCAATCTTTGAAGATGACAACTGGCGTGGGGAATATCAAGATAACCACCTGAGTGAATGTTTGGCTCTAACTCCTGATCCTATACCTGGACCGAAGAAACCTGCTATAGAACTGAAAACATTGCCTACCGATCTTAGATACAAATTTCTAGACGAAGAACTAAACCGACCAGTTATAGTGAACGCCAACTTAGGACAAACCGAGACTGAAAAATTACTTACTGTCTTGAGAAAATACCCAACCGCTTTAGGATATAACATATCAGATCTGAAAGGAATACTCGAGGACGACTGTAAAACCTCTAGAGAACATCAAAGGCGAATAAATCCTATTATGAGCGATGTGGTTAAAAAGGAAACCCAAAAACTGCTAGAAGCCGGAATAATATATCCTATATCCGATAGTAAATGGGTTAGTCCTGTTCATGTCGTACCAAAGAAGGAGGAGTCATTGTAATCATTAACGCAAAAGGCGAATATGTAGCACAACGTACCCAAACTGGATGGAGAATGTGCATTGACTATAGGAAGCTAAACAAAGCCACCCGAAAAGACCATTTCCCTTTACCTTTCATAGATCAAATGCTCGAACGCCTAGCTAAACACTCACATTTCTGTTATCTGGATGGATACTCCGGATTTTTCCAAATTCCTATCCACCCTGACGACCAAGAGAAGACCACGTTTACCTGTCCTTATGGTACATTCGCTTATAGACGAATGCCTTTTGGACTTTGCAATGCACCCGCGACCTTCCAAAGATGCATGATGGCAATATTTGCCGACTTCCTAGATGGAATAATGGAGGTCTTTATGGACGACTTCTCGGTCTGTGGAGGAAGTTTTGAAAAATGCTTAGAGAACCTTGAATTGGTACTTAAACGATGCATAAGAGTTAACCTAGTCCTTAATTGGGAAAAATGCCACTTCATGGTTCGACAAGGAATTGTACTTGGACACATCGTATCTGATAGAGGGATCGAAGTAGATAAAGCCAAAATCGAAATTATCGAAAACCTTCAACCTCCCAAAATTGTTAGAGAAATAAGAAGTTTTCTAGGACACGCTGGTTTTTACCGAAGTTTCATTAAGGATTTCTCTAAAATAACAAAACCCTTAACTGAATTACTAATGAAAGACGCCGAATTCATTTTTACCGATAAATGCACTAAAGCCTTTCATACGCTTAAACGAGCATTAATCTCTGCGCCAATTATGCAACCTCCCGGCTGGAATGAACCTTTCGAAATAATGTGTGACGCAAGTGATTATGCTGTAGGAGCCGTTCTAGGGCAAAGAAAGGATAAGAAACTACATGTCATATACTATGCGAGTAGAACCCTAGACGAAGCTCAAATGAATTATGCCACGACAGAAAAAGAATTATTAGCTGTCGTATTTGCATTAGACAAGTTCCGTTCTTACCTGGTAGGAGCCAAAATAATCATATACACTGACCATGCCGCCATTAGGTATCTCTTAACCAAGAAGGACGCCAAACCGAGACTGTTGAGATGGATCCTGTTATTACAAGAGTTCGACCTAGAAATTAAAGATAAAAAGGGAACTGAAAATGTCATAGCAGATCACCTGTCTCGATTGGAAAATTTGAAACCCGAACAAGTACCAATTGACGATGATTTCCCTTATGAAAGACTCATCGCTCAGTTGGAAGCCAATGAATTAGAACCATACCATCCAAACGCTGAAACCAACAACTTTGCAGAAGTAGCTTTAGCCCGCTCTGACACACCTTGGTATGCAGATTTCGTAAACTACCTAGCTGCTGGTGTGCTTCCTCCTGATCTAAGTTACCAACAGAAGAAGAAATTCTTCCATGACCTGAAACATTACTATTGGGACGACCCACTCCTGTTCAAAAGAGGGGCCGATGGAATCTTTAGACGTTGTGTACCCGAGGAAGAAATAGGAAGTATAATAACACACTGCCATTCTGCACCCTGTGGAGGACACCATAGCACATCTAGAACCTGCGCCAAAATCCTTCAATCTGGACTCTTCTGGCCCAACCTGTGGAAAGATGTTTATTTCGCTGTACTAAACTGTGATAGATGCCAACGAACCGGAAATATTTCGAGACGTGACGAAATGCCTCAAAAAGGCATTCTTGAAGTAGAAATATTTGACGTCTGGGGAATAGACTTTATGGGACCGTTTCCGTCATTGTTTGGAAATCAATATATACTCGTAGCTGTCGATTACGTTTCAAAATGGATAGAAGCTATCGCTTCTCCTACAAACGATACACGAGTAGTTATCAAACTCTTCAAAAACGTCATCTTTCCTAGGTTCGGTGTGCCAAGACTAGTAATTAGCGATGGTGGTTCCCATTTCATTTCAAGAATACTTGAGAAACTCCTTCGAAAATATGGAGTAAATCATCGAATAGCTACACCATACCATCCACAAACAAGCGGACAAGTAGAAGTATCTAACCGCGAAATAAAACAAATATTGGAGAAAACTGTTGCTATATCTAGAAAAGATTGGTCAACCAAGCTAAATGAAGCTTTTTGGGCTTATAGAACAGCTTTCAAAACTCCAATAGGAACTACCCCATTCAAACTCGTTTCTGGAAAATCATGCCACCTCCCGGTAGAGTTAGAACATAAAGCCTATTGGGCCATTAAGAATTTAAACCTAAACTACACTGCCGCTGGTGAGAAACGACTTCTAGACATAAACGAATTAGAAGAACTTAGACAAGACGCTTACGAAAATGCCAAAATCTATAAAGAGAGAACGAAAAAATGGCACGACAAGCATATATCTAGGAAATTTTTTAGCATAGGCGATAAAGTACTTTTATTTAATTCTAGACTAAAATTATTTCCTGGTAAGTTACGATCTAGATGGTCTGGCCCTTTCGAAATAACTAACATATTTCCGAGTGGAGCGATAGAAATCAAAGGAGAAACCGTCAAACCTTTTGTCGTAAATGGGCAACGTCTTAAGTATTACCATCACCTCGAACACGATGAAAACATCGAACTTTTTAAACTTAACGAGCTGCCCGCTCATTCGAAAAAATAGTTTTCTATTTTAAAATCGTCGAGCTTACGACATAAAACAAGCGCTTGGTGGGAGACAACCCACAATTATTTTTATTTCTTTCACTATTTAATTTTTATTTTTAATTTTTAATTTTCTATCCTATTTTGAATTATTTTGGTTTTTCTACATTTTTATATTTTTCTTACATTTTATAATAATTACTATATAACTGTTATCTTAAATCGAAAAAATATTTTCTTTTTATAATTATATTTATTATTATAACTTGTTACATTATTATTTTAATTTATTTCTTCTTTTTATTTTACTTTTAAATCAACACTAGCCTAGTTCTAACTTAATCTTAATATTTTCAACTTCTAGGTTTTCTTAACTACTAACTAAGATGCAAGAAGTCGATAATATGGAAGTTGTGTTCCGTGGTAGAGGACAAGAAGCAAGATTTGATAAGCTGGCTGAAAGACAAATGGATTTGACTTGCTACCCCCACCAACCGACTATGGTACGACTTGGTATCAAAGAAAGCGTTTTGCACCTGCTAAACCAAATCGGTTGGACTGGTTCTCACCTGTTCCGCAAGTTCAGTACCTACCGGAAGCTCACTTTGGAATTCTTGAGTTCCTTGACTTATCTTCCTAACTGTGGACAAGGACTGAGAAAAGGAGTCATTCTCTTTCGACTCTTTGGTATGGAATTCAACTTTTGCATCCGAGATTTTGCTGAAATGCTAGAACTACCTCATGGATCAGATGCATACACCCAAGTAGCTGAAGACAGTCTTGCATACTGGGAGTTGGAAAGATATTGGGGCAAGATCACTGGAAACGATAACCCTGAAGAGAACGAATTCCAATCTGAGAACATCCATAACCCTGCTTTCAGATACTTCCATAAGATCATTGCTCATTACATCTTTGGTAAACCCGATAATGTCACTGAAGTTTCTAGAGAAGAGTTATTCATCATGTTCTGCTCCTCTCAGAATCGCCCGGTCAATGCCATCGCATTAATGCTAACAAACTTCGAGCACATCACGCAAGACGAAGTTTCACCTATTAGGATCGGCAGATTTGTCACTATGATTGCTAATGCTATAGGACTGAGAATACCTCTGCTTAGATTGACACCTCTTGGTTCTGTTAGCTGAAGATTTCGTTTTAGATCAAGCACTTTGGGCTTGTCGAACATCTCCAAAAGAAGCTACGAATACAACTCCTTTCCAGTTGACGTTTGGACATGACGCAGTACTTCCAATTGAGATATGTTTGCAATCAGTAAGGATACAAAGACAAGCAGACATTCCTCCCAATGTATACTGGGAGTTAATGATGAATGAGTTAGTAGATTTGGACGAAGACAGACTTCGAGCGCTGGAAATGATAAAAAGGCAAAAGGAAAGAGTGTCCAGAGCTTATAATAAAAAGGTGAAAGGTAAAACTTTTGTTAATAATGACTTAGTCTGGAAAGTTATTTTGCCTATAGATCGAAAGAATCAGGCACTTGGTAAATGGTCCCCACATTGGGAAGGACCCTTTCGAATCTTAAAAGTATTCTCGAACAATGCTTATGAAATCGAAGAATTAGCAGAAGATCATAGGATCTTGAGAGTAAACGGGAAATATTTGAAGAGATATAAACCAAGTATGCACGAAGTAAGGATTGCAAAGACGTAGATACCCAGGGTACTACGAAAAGCCAAATTGGTCAGGCACCAAAATGGCTTCACAATCAGGAAGAATTATGAAAAAAAAAAAAAAACCAAAGAAGACACCAAAATATTCTTTTTCATTTCAAGCATGGGAGTACATTCATTACAAAAAGATCCAAAGAATAGGATCTGAAGTTACAAAAGGAAGAAGGCATAAATATATATAAAAAGATTAAACCTAAGGTAAAAAACTTGCTAGTCAATCCTTTGGTTTAAATTGTCCAAACACAACACGGGAGAAGGTTCAGCCTCGAACATATCCATAGCTCCAGAAGTACGCATCCTTCTCACTACGCCTTTCTTAAGAAAAATATAGCTAAGGAGTCTCCCGTACGGAAGACAAGTCACAACCCCTCGACGGTCGACACCGGCAGAGACAGCTTTAACAAGTCCCTTGAAGATCATCAAAGGGATGTTAATTTTCTTCCCTCGAAGACCACAAAGGATAAACTCCAAGTCTTCAACCATGATGTCATTTTCGTCAATCCGCCGAGGTTGGAAGTTCCCCACGAGCATCTTGTGCCAGATCCTGATGACTTTGGCACTGAAGCGGTCATTATCCACAAGAGCTCTCAGCATGAGATGAGTAGTCATGTTGAAACTGTTGTCATCAAAAGTTTCACCAGAGTTATTGCATCTTATTAGATTAGCAATAGTGGTGGGAGTAATGCTGAGACGAGCGTGTCGAATAACAGAATCAATGGTGGTCCTACCTTCAGGATCTATGCGTAAAGACGCATTCATCCAGAATTCTGTCACCATGTTGGGGTAAATGGCACCCTCCAGGACTTCCTCAAAGTAGAAGTCTAGTTCCTGGTTAACAAACAGGGTTTCGATGTTGATGAAATGGCGAACAAGTTCATCCTCAGAGAGTCTGAACTCGCCTCTAATGAGGGCTTTGATGTCGTTAAAGAAGAGAGGTTCAGCCATTGCAAGGTAAGAAAGTTGTTCTGAAAGAGAAGTTGCGTGTTTTCTTTTTTCTGTGTTTAGTTTGGAGAGAAAACGCATGAATGAGAAATAAAGGTGATATTGGACCCTTTTATAGAAGGGGAATACTGAAGGGTGGATTTTAATTGCCAATGAGTGATTGGACTGCGGTTGGTTTTCCAAAGAAAGAAGTTATGGCTTCCGCCGTTTCCCGCCCTTGGAAGTTGAGAAGTAATCATTAAACTGATGCACGCACGTCTGAAAACCGACGTTTTGGAGAAAGTGACGTCACTTTTAATAATGATTATGGCTAGAAGAAGTGGAAACGTCAAGTCTAAAGGCAAAAGTGCTGCGAAGGATGTTCAGGTTCTACATGTTGCATTTAATAAAAGCACTGTAGGAAATCTAAAGATATATCTTGACAAGAAATTGAAAGATTTGCTAAATCAACAATGGCAAATATGATAAAGATAAAAGGGAGTCAAACGTACAAATATTATATGTCTACAGTGACCTCGATTACAAAATAAAGGTGCAATAAGTAACAAGATCGAAAACATTTAGTTGAAATCCTCAGGGAGATCCTTTTTGATCTTCAGATATTGAGTCTCCCATGAAGACATGCGAAGTTCAATTAGTGCCCGGTGTTTCTTCAGCTTTTCGATTTCTGGCACTAACTTTTGTGCAGCCTCGAAATGTTTCATTCCTGACTGCACCACTTCGAGCAAGTCTTGTTGATTGGACTTTTGTAGGACTGCTTGACAACTTTCAGCCTCCTTTATCTTACCCTCGAGAACTTTGATTTCTTGTTTCCAAGAGCCAATTTTCTTCTCATAATCATCAATGGCCTTCTGATTTTCTGAATGTTTGAGCCTGAGGGCCTCACCTTGTTTCGTTGCGTCCATAGCAAAATTCCATGAAGAGTCATGAGAGGCTTTTTTCTCAGATAACTCTTTTTCGACATTTTGCCTTCGAAGGATGTTAGCTTGGAGTTGCTCGAGTAGAGAGCCCAGTGTTGAAAGTATTTGTGGGTAAATATTTTCTGTAATATATCGTATCCACAGGGATTGGTTAATATCACTGCCGTTCTATAGTTGTTTATTTTGAGTTAGGAAATTTGGTTTGGTTTGTTTTATACTTCTAACAATATCAAAAGCAAATAATAAAATAAAAGTAAGTAAAGGACTTTGTGTTAACAAATAAAGAAAGATGTTGAGCCTTTAGGGTTCATCAACCTAATCCTATACAATTATCAATTAATTCCCAATAGAACAATCCTTTGAATCATTATCTTCACTTATCCTCAAATAAGATTCCATGTCTGCAAATCAAATTAGATAACTTTTACCGGTATGAGATTCGATCTCTCCAAATATCAATAACGATAATAGTAATTAAGCACGATAATTATGAAAACCCAATTACAATTCCATCTCTGCAAATTGCAATTGAATCAATATAGTAACCTAGGGCAAAAGTTAAATCCTTTCTTTCGATCAAAGATTCAACGATAATTTAAGAATAAAAACAAGGTTTCTTATTGATAATGAATTCAAATAATTGTTCACAGGAATTAATCAATGGTAATGTATAATCATAGGTTAACTACTACCTTAGACTCAACAAGAGGGATTTAGCTCTCCATAGACATGAAGAACACACAAGAATTAATAGAAGGATTCATCTTCATCAATGGAATGTCTTCGATTGGTAAAGAATTGGCCTTCAATTGTTATTCTTGGCTGCAATCTCAGAATGCTCTCCTAATTTCGCTCTTCACAAAGTTCTCTAACTACCCTTTCTCTCTTGGAAGCTAGGGCTTTTAAACAGAATTTTTGGGCTTTTAACGCCGAGGCCGCGGCGCGGCAACGGGCTGGCGCGGCGCGCTTCAAAACAGAGATGTTTCCGCGGCGCGCTCTAGGACTCTCGCGGCGCGCTCTTTGCAATTTCCATCCTTTTCTTCTGCCTTTGAGACTTCCAGCTCTCTTTCCTCCTCATGTTCTTCTCAAGCTTCAATTCAGCTCTAAACCTGCAACAATAACACCCACAAGTGATTCGATTTGCTTTACGCACGAACTAAACTTGTTCAGTTCAATTCTTCATAAAAACCTATGGATTCATCACATTTTGCATTGGTTTGGAGACTAAATCACTTCTATTAACACATGAATTTACCATTAATTTACTCCTAACACCCAGCAGAACAATTACCTCTGAAACTTCTGTGGAAACTTGGAGCAAATCTACTTTCTTTAGAAGTTGATTTAAGTTGTGGCTCTTAATGGGGTCCCGGTTGAGAACATCTACAAGATTGACCCCAAAGAATCTTTCTTTTATTTGTCGAAGAAGACTGGGGATATCTTCCTTGTCACTAGAGTCTGCAGTAACAGCTGTTGAGACATTAAGCTCCGGAGGCGAAGGAGTATTCACATTCATAATGGCCTTTAAGAAACTGAGAGGATCAGTTTGCTTAAGTTGTTCAAGCTCTGAAGGAGTAAGCTTTGCAGGGGCAGGCGTCGAAGTTGTCTCATGAATGGTTTTGGCGTCAAGAGTTGAAGTTCCACGAGAAACTGGTTTTTTAGGCTGAGAAATTTCTTCCATAGCATCTTTCTCCGACGCAGAATCTTCGTTGCCATGTGATTGCTGATTCACATTATCGCTGCCTGAGAATGGATGATCCTCTTCCAAATTTTTGCCTTGATGGGTAGGTGGGGATTCGTCAGTAGAGTGGCTTTCTTCGACTGGTTCATTAGGCAATATGGTAGCAATTGGCCTAACGTCTTCGAAGACTGGTGAAAGAACACGAGTTTGATTTTGAGAGGTACCTATGTTAAACAGAGCAAAGTTATTCAAAAATAAATAAACTTTTGAAGAGTTTAGTTAACGAAAGTTAAAGTTTGACAACTACCATAAAGTTTGTCAACATCAATGGTGAGGCCAGGGTCTTTAAAACCGGAAGTAGCAGTGCCAGCATCATCCTGCAATAACAAGGTAAAGTGTCAGTACGATTATTCAGTTAAAATCACAAGATAATATGTGGGACAAACCCGAAGTACCTTGGGTGGAATATTGTCTGGACTTGAATTATGGCTTTCCACAACGAAAGCATTACTAGCAGCTTTCAAAGGAGACTCTTCAGAGGACGCTTTATCACCAGGAGAAGCAGCTTTGGAAGGACTTGCCTTTTTCCCTTTTCTCGAAGGGGTAACAGCTTTATATTTTTTCTTCTGTCCTTGTCTAGTTTGAGGAGGGGATTTATCTTCGCCATCCGAACCAGTGGTCGAAGAAGCTTTACGCTTCGAACCCGTTGGGGGTTTCGAACTCTGGCAAGTCGAAAATGAGAAAGATGAGTACTAATCACGTATTGTACAAGATTGAGAGTATGAGATAAGTATGTACCGTGGGCTTCTTATCAGTGACGAGGGAGTCACTCCCACTTGGTTTATTGCTTTTAGACGTCCCAGAGTCTTTTGGGGCAGAAGCTTCCTTAATCTTCCTCCTTCGTGCAACAGCTGTAGTTGAGACTGAAATCAGTATATCAATAAAGAAAAGATAAGTCAGTCGAAAAGATTTCCTTAATCCAAACCTTCAGGTATTGGAGTCAGGACACGAACGTGTTTAAGATCTATATGAAGATGTCCTTTGAAAGTATCCAAGGTATGCTTAGTCGGAACCACTCGTTCAGCGCGTTTTTTGGTACTCTCTTGAAGAATTTTGAGAGCATTCCCACACACGAACCAGTCTGGGAAAGGAGGACTTAGAGCCACACCAAAATCAGCACTTGGTAGTGGGGGGAATTTTGGAGGATTGAGTTTGAAAGCCACTTCATAACGTAGTTCTGGTCGAACATACGAGGGCAATTTCAACTTATTTAGTTTGGCGGAAAACTTTTCGCGCAAAGTAACTGCAGCCTCACGAACAGTCCGACTAAGATCATCAGGCCTATAGATAGTTTCAAAGAATTTTTGAAAAGCTTGGATTTCTTTAATATGAGTGGAAGTACCTTTTTGGAAGTTCTCCTGCACATCATTGAAAGCTGCAGTTAGTTCCTGAGCAAGGTTATCAGCATCAAAAATTTGAGAGCTATAATACTCTGTCCACCATTGATGAAAATCTGGTGTAGAGTAAAAAGAAGGTTCAAAAGGAATAGGAGAAAGATTGGTGACGTCAACATATTTGTCGATTTTTTGTTCACATTCCTCTTCAGTCAAATACAAAGTGTGGAAACACATATGGTTTCTTTTCTCATATAAGCACTTGGGTGTTATTTGAGTTAACCCAAATTGTCTTGAGACCAAATTCGGTTGATAGCACATGAGGATACATTGACCCTTTGATGGTCGAAGACGGTGGGAAAACAATCTTGGGGTCAGAAAGGCTTCCCAAATTTCCATAGATTCAGTTCGTTGATCCTGAGATGTTGGTGGAAATTTTCGAGTAAACCATTCAGGACCTATTATTCTGTGTACAAATGGGGCCATAGAAGGATCGAACTGGTCACGCCGAGCAAACATCATCGAATACGCCAGGAAATGTTCATGAAGCTTTCCCATTTCTTCTTTTGGAGTTAGGTAAGCTAACCTGGTCCCCTCTATAGTTCGATTTTTGATTATGCTGTCCTCCTCATTGACATCTCCTCGAAAGGGAAGATGAGTTTCGAATGTAGCATTAAGCCACAATTGCAATAGCCAGAAAGGACCAGCGTAAAGTAAACTACCAGATTTGAAATTCTTGGTAAGGTTTGCAGCTTCACTAAGGTTTTCATAAAGAGACCCTAGAAGTAGTTGGCTGAGGTTGAGCTTTTTCCCAGCATGCAATTGATTAGCCATGCAAAGGTACCTTTTCGCAACTTGAATAGACCTTGAACAAAAGGCACATCGTGAAAGCCATAATGCTAGAAAAGCAATATGCTCTTCATCAGATACTGTCGCTTCAGTGGTAATATGATGCTTCTGGATGAATGCCGTATAAGTGACTTGCGAATCGTTAAAACCAATAGTGTCATCATCCATTTCATTGGGGTCGAAGGTTTCACCAGTTGGTCGAAGTCCTGTAATAGCGGCCACGTCGAAAAGCGTGGGGGTAACCATTCCACATGGGAGATGGAAGGTGTTGTGAGAAGCATCCCAAAAATGAACCGCTGCTACTAGCATGGGTTGGTTGTATTCTAAACCCGTTCTTGACAGTTGAATCAAATCATATGTTCCTAATGCTTTCCAGAAGGATCCTTTTTGTTTCTCTACCCTTTCTAGCCAGGCATAGTACAAGTCAGGATCTTTGGCTAAAGGGATTGACCTAAACACTTTTACAGAATTGGTCATATAGTTTAACCTAATTTTGTTTGAAGCTAAAGGGATTGCGGTTGAAGTTTCCTCAATATTAGCAGATTTGCCTAAAGGAGAGCGACCGTCTTCATCTATCTTAACTTTGCTAACTAATGGTCTAGTCTTGTAGTAAGCAGGAAAAAACTTATTCATAGATTGGATATTTTCACTCGGTAACGGACCCATAAAGGCAAGAGTTTTTCCAGAGAGTTCAAAGGGAATGATTACCTGGGAAGCGTAAATAGCGCGTATCTCTTCAGTGTTAGGGTTTGGAACGAACTCTCGTTCCCCAGAACGTGTCGTTGATTGGAGCTTCAAAGCGGGTTCAAGAACATTTGAAGATGAAGCCATGAAGAAATTTTTGATTAAAAGAACAAGATTCTGAAAAGAGTAAAGATGTTTAAATTTTTTGGTGAAGAAGATGAATGAAAGGCGGTATAGAGACACAAGATCAAGTATTTAAAGGTTTAACGGAAACCTTTTTAAATCTTTTGGGTAAAACCCGAGAGACACGTGGCGGCTGGTGATTTAATCCAACGGCGGTCGAATGAGTTAGCTTCACTCCTAGTATGTAGGAGTAATGATCAGGAAGTAAGGTTAAAACGTGGGAATGTAGGTTATGAGAAGACATCTTTGAAAATGACAAGACGTCTCGGAAACAGTGTTATCAGTGATTATGACGCTAGTCAGCAGTCTTGGAACTTTCAAGGATCATAAAAACGAAATCTTATAATGGCAAGAAACGCCTATTTCTGTTGATTCTCGAAACAGGCATTTATTGGGGGCAATTTGTTAGTTGAAGATTTCGTTTTATGTTGTTTATCCTTCGAAGGAGTTGAGAATCGAAGGAAAGATGGTTACTGATGGCCATCCCTTAAAAAATGGCTACTGATGGTCATGCTTCGGAAAAATAAAGACTTCTAAGTTCGATGAAGATAAGTGAACGCTGAAAGATTAATGAAAGCATATGTCTTCGGGACTTAGACAAAATTCATAGAATATGTATTCAAGTATTACTACTTAGCGTGTTTTTTAGTAGTGTTTGTTTAATACACTGCCACGCGTCGAAGATGGACTCAGGCGGGAAGATTTGAAATTCGAAGACGGTTTCGTAACCGTTCAACAACAGATGGCTTCGCTGGAAGTTCTGATGAGAAACGTGGCAGCAGATTAGTGTAGGACCGTTAAGGTCGAAACTAGTATAAATAGGAGTCTTAGTGTTAGGATTCTGTGTGTTCATTTTGTACAAATCACTCAAATATTTACTCAAGTATCAAGCGTTAAGAGAAAGAGTTCGCTGAGAAAATGTACGTATGACACCACCATTTTAATACATGTGTATTATCTTTTTGTTTTTATCTTTCAGAATTACTGCATTTCGTTTATTTCTTGCCATTTACGTTTCTGCATCTTTACTTTAACGTCATTTACTTTCGAATTACTTTCACGCTATTTACTTTCAAAGTCTTTTATATTTCTGCAGTTTAAGATTCTTTACGTTTCAATTGTCCTTTTAATTTTTATGTCATGTCACTTCGATGAAGTCATATTTATATATAACAAAGTGATTGTCGAGACTATTTGTTCTGTTAATCGAACAACGCTTATTGAAGAAGACAAATAATGAATATGGTCAGAACAAACATTGATAACAATCTTCTTGACTATGTGTCCTAGGATCAATCTAGTCGATCCTGCAAGTAACCAAATCATATTTATTATAGTTTGGAAGACTAGCGGTTGTTTACCGGAAATCACCGTAAACAGGTTCCCACAATTCTATGGACATTCATTTCTGCTTTAACCGAGGTATCATCGGTAACCTTGGACCTGATCAGTTTGATTTGCTCATTGATAACAAAGTATTGGATCAGTTCACCTTACCGAGTCCTAGGACGAGTGTGCACAACCCTGCTAACTGGCTTTACTATGGTCAGATTCATGAGAGAGAACCCTCACCTGAAACCCCTCAAGCTTATGAACATTTTGATGAGGAAATGCACGTATCGGAATCTGATCCTGACACTCCTCCTGGATACTATGACCCTATTCCTGAAGATGAATCCATTCCTGATTATGAACCTCTTTCTGAAGATGAACCCATTCCCGAATATGAGCCTGAGACTCCTTCTGAAGATTCTGTTGATGATTGCACTGTTGATATGACTGATGTAGAGCTTGAACCACAACAACCCGCTGCATCCACCGCATCAGTGAACCAAAGAATGCCTAATCAGAACACACACGAGCAAGCCATCACTGCACTGTAACAAGATGTACAACATGTCCGCAACGAGCTACACACTTTGCAAATGCACTTCTTCAATTTCATCGACACCGACAATGCTCAGTTCGACGAAGTTTTCAAACACATTTATTCTAATGTGCACAACAATAGACGTGGCTAGATGTTGCCGTTTAGATTATTAGATTTTATTTCTAGTTTTAGCAATTTCAATTTCTAGTTTAGAATTTCACTTTCTGCACTTTTACATTTTGTTTCTGTCAACACTCGGTACCAGTTTTTAATCTGAAATGCAATATTTTATTCATTACTGCTACTGTGTTATACTGCATTACTATTAACTGCTATATATTCCTGTTTACCATATTTTTGCTGTTTATAGTATGAAACTATGACACTGTTCTGAGCTATTATTCTGTACTTAATGCTATCTGTCAGAACTGGTCCACACCCATGCACGCGTGAAACCCACTTGCCTGAGCTAGGAGACGCACGTCTCCAATCATGTGGGACCAGCACTCTGCATGCAAAGGACAGGAGACGCCCGTTTTCATGCCCTGTCCCCCAGCAAACTGGCTGCCTGAGACGCGCGCCTTCCCAAGGCCAGCAGTCTGCATTGCTGCAGTTTTGACCACACAGAAGACCACCATAAATCCCATTTTTGAATTTTGAATTTGAATTTCAAAATTCACTCCTCTTCATTCTCCCCATTATTTCTTCCATTTAAACACCATAAACCTCATTCATCCTCCATCATTCACCTCTTTAACTCTACATCATTTCCCATTCTTCTATTCCATTCAAACTTCAAACATCACCATAATTCCATTTTAATTCTACATTAACCACACCATTTTCAAACCTCACTATAAAACCACACCACCACCACTCTTATTCTTCACAACCTCCATACCATTTTCTACTCTTCTACTCTCCATTCTATTTTTCTTTCCAAACTCACCATGCCTCCACGTTCAATCATCCGTAGTGTGCGTCCAGAGAGACCACCCCTAACCTTGACAATATTATTTTCTGAGAAGACGACAATGATGCTCAAAGAACCAAATACCTTGCATTCTATGAATGTTCGGTTGTTCCCACAAAATTTGTGAACATCGAATGTCTAGAAACTCTGGGTCTCATTGATGGTGTCACCCGTTTACTCACTAAATCTAGCCTACACCATCTTTGTACCAAACCCGTACCAACTTATGAGTCGCTCGTCTTAGAGTTCTTGAGCTCCTTCAACTACGACACTCCTTCTGATCAACCACTCTCAACCGGTAGCATCCAATTTCGGATGTTCAATCGTGAATATACTCTGGATCAAGAAGTAGTAGCTACATACTTGCATTTTAATAATGCACCGAATGCTCTCCGCACTATCTTTCAAGAACTCAATGGTCGTTCATGGGAACAACATGCTTTCGAACTTTGGTTTAATCTTACTGGCGAAGTTCCTTCCGGTTGGAGGGCTCTACATGCTTCTCATATCCAAAACCCCGCTATACGTTATTTTCAACGTGTTTTGGGGCATACTATTTTTGCGAGATCCAACAACCATAAGGTAAACCAAAATGAATTATTTTTCCTTTATTGTGCGCTTAACAATCTCCGTTTCAATGCCGCACCTTTTATGCTCCAACACATCCAAGGCTGCATCAACGCCCACGCTACAAACCCCTTTCTGTTTGGCGGAATTATTACTTCCTTGGCCTGTGCCTTAGGTCTTGGTGATGAGCTCATCTCCCTCTCTCATCTCATGATGCCTGCTCAGTCACTCGACCTCACTTACTGCCGTGACTCCCACTTGGTTTCACCCCGCCATGATGGCCGATACACTTTGGTCGTCAACAAAGTTCGGATTCCTTATGTCGTCCTGCCATGCCCAGAAAGAATCAACATCCGTTATGTTCAGCGTTGGAGGCTTATTGAAGACAATCCTCAAGATAACCAACCTGAGCATCCTAATGAACCTGTGGATGCAATGGAAGAAGAACTCAACCAAGCACAAGCTGATGTCAACCAACCTCCTCAAAACAACCCTCCGCCTATCACTCTTGATGCCATGTATGCTGCAATTCAACAACAAGACCACCTATTTCAAGCTATGCAGACAAACCAAAATGAAACACTGAGGCTTATTCGAGAGATGCAACAAGAGCACCGTGACTATGCTATTAGGAACGAAGGCCAGTACACTGAAATTGCTACACAATTGCATGATCTTAACATTCGTGTAAATGGCTCTCCTACTGATAGACGTCGCCGTGTTCGTACAAGAGGCGCAAGCAGTTCTCGCAACCGCAACACTGAGGAGTAGTTCTCATGCATTGAGGACACTGCATCATTTAAGTCTGGGGGAGTCGTATTACTTGCTTTAGTTTTATTTCCTTTTAGTTTATTTCCCTTCCTTGTAATGTTTTTCTAATTCAATAAAGAATATTTATGGAATTTCAAGTCTTATCTTTATAATTCCGTAGTTATTTCAATTTCTTCCATTTTCTTGAGCCATCACAAAATTTTTGCTCCTAAACGATAAACGCAAAGCCCCACACGTTCTAGAAATACGAAGCTACTCAAACACCAAACGCATAGAATTTGACTAAGATTCAAGTCAATATCCTTATTGTCCCAACACTCTAAAACCCCCAAGTATGCGTAACCGATTTGAATACCCTTTATACCGAAACAATCGACTTTAATTTTTGAAGTAACCCTTAGTAGTTTATTCTAGCAGTCGGCACCGTCTTAGATACCAACTACGCAGAGAGTCGATGAATATAAGTGTATGATCCTCATAATAATAATTATGTACTTAACCGTAATAAGAAATGTGCCTACTAAGTAAGGTGATCCTCACAAGATCATTTAACCTAACGGTCGCAAATCTCAAATACAAAGAATTTAAAAACTCATTGTTGATTGGTTCAGAAGTCATCTGGTACTGAACTAGGTAGGAGGGACTATTGTCCAATTCCCCACGATCTACAAATGAGCGCTAAGGAGTATACCACATAATTGTGCCAGAACTCCATGAGAAGGATCATAGTCACTAACCGACTACTCTGCTATGTGCGTGTCAAGATAATGGGCTTAATGTGATTGCGCGCGAATGAAAAGGGTAAAACATGATGACGAGTCAAGGTCAAGCTATAATGGCATGATTCGGATTGGTATGCATACTGGGAGTTGTCTAGTGTCGCTACTATAAGTTTATTGCTAGGATCTGCAATATTATTTTCAAACAAGAACACTATGTAGCTGAGTATGAACGAACGACGTGGTGGAAGCGTATTTCATTTCGCTGTCCTCCTATATTTACCTTATTATTTTGCTTGAGGACAAGCAAAGGTTCAAGTCTGGGGGAATTTGATAACACGATTTTATATCGTATATTTAGCTTGAAATCCCTAGATATTCATAGCATTTCCCGTTTATTATGTTGATTTATTATGATATTACGCGAGTTTTTGCCGTGTTTCAGGTTTTACACTCTTATTATGACTATTTGTGAAAAGGAGAGGAAATGGAGCTAAAACGACCACTATTTATGCCTAAAAGATGAAAAATGGGTGCTGAAGTAAAAAGGGAGTGCAAATAAGGCCCAAATATGCTAAAGAAGACCCAAAGGCCCAAAAAGAGACGAACCAGCCCACTGAAGATCAAATGTGTGTGGCCCAAACCACACAAGCAAGTGGAGACGCACGTCTCCAACGTCTCTATGCCACATCAGCAAAAGGGAGACGCACGTCTCCATTCCCCTACATTCTCTCCACTTGAGACGCACGTCTCAAGTCATTCAAAGGCACTTCCTGAAGAAGCGGAGACGCACGTCTCCAAGCCCAGTCTGAAAAGCTTCCTCTTTTCACGCAACGTCACAGCAAAGCCTCCCCTATAAATAGAACCTGCTACCTCAGTTCTAAAGGTCCGATTTCCTGCTAACGAAGTGCTGCCGAAATTGTACCGTGCTTTATATTTTCTGCCTTCTTTCAATTCAAACAGTTATTTTCTCACAACAATTTCTACACCGGAAATTGTTGTGAACCTTTTATAAATCTAGCCTTACGTTAGATTTATCGCTTTTATTTTCCTTGTTTTATTTTTCCGTCCGTTTAAATTCCGAAGAACGATCCAACCAACCTGTGGTGGAAGTTCAGTACTCAAAGATTCAATTGTAATTTATTTAATTCAGGTTTAATATTTACCGCCTTTATTTATATATATTTATTTGCATGATATATTATATGCCAATCAACATGCCTTTTATTATAAGCCAAATTAATTCATGCATGCTTAACCGTACTAATATGCCTGGCTAAATTACTAAGGTATCGGTATGTAAAGTAAGTTAACTGTGGGATCCGAAATAAATTGGCTTAATTACGTTTTGTCAACTATCACTTGTTTTTGGTTTGTATGTCTAATTTAATTATAAGTCTTAAAACCAATAGAGCGAAAGTTTGAGGGTTTAAGACGGTCAAAGGTTAAAATCAATAGAGCGAAAGTTTGAGATCTTTAACTGGATAGTAGACATAGGACATTAGTTTTAAGGATGGCGAAAGCATATTAAAACTAATTGGGACTTATTTATTTTCAAAAATTGTTTTTACACCCGAGCGGGATGGCGAAAGCGTACGTTAGGGATATTAACTTGTTCCGAGTCAACAGAGCGAAAGTTTGAGATTAGGAGATTTAAATAGATAACAACTTCATAAAACAAACATTTTATTAATTACGTTGTTTCCAAAAAGCTTTTCTAAAATCTAATGGGATGGCAAAAGCGTACATTAGGATTAGGATAGTAATCTAAATCAACAGAGCAAAAGTTTGAGACGAGGATTTTTAACCAATTGAATTAGTAAAGATTTTTAATTAAATTATGCAATAGCCAATGGACCTTCGGATCACCTTAAGTTAAACGAAATACATATTGATATCTGTCTTTTATTATATTTCTTATTATTTACAATCACTCTCCCTTAGGAACAATCAAAATATTAGTAGCCTTAGCTTTACATAGTAACCTTAGATAACGGTAGATCGATTCATAGTCCCTGTGGATTCGATATCTTTTAAAACTACACGACACGACTGTGCACTTGCAGTCATCAGATTAATAGACACGTAAAGTCGCGATCATATATATATATATATATATATATATATTATATGTAACAATTTTGTACACTAATAGTTTCTTATGTGTGCCGATACAATATTTTGTTTGATTCTGGATAGTCATCTAGAAAGATCATCAGAATCAACGTCGATACATTAACAACGGAAATTCAAAAAATATTACCTCAACTTAAAACATCTAATAAATCGTCAAAATAAACAACTTAATATCAACAAAGGGAAATTAATTAGAAAATTCTTAGAAACACAAACCAACTAAAAACGTCTTGGGGAACTTTGATTTACATCAGACAGACTCCTCTAAAATGCCTCGCCTGAGGGACTTAGGGTCTCATGAGACAAGCTTAACTTAAAACTTCCCCTAAGGGACTTATAATCTCATTAGACTGGCTCAACTTAAAACCTCGCTTGGGGGCTTAGAGTCTTGTTAGACCGGTTCATCCTAAAGTCTCGCCTGAGGAACTCGGCGGATGTTTGGCCCGCGAGACTCATCATAGAATCCCGCCTGACGGATTCGGACGAAGTCTTTCTCGAGAGACTCGCCATTAAATGGTTTGTCTAAAGGAATTAGAGTATTATTAGAAAGTTTGTCGGGACGCGTAAATCAATCAAGCACTTAACTCTTTATCAATGCTTTGTGCTTGAGGGATTGTGTAATGATATATTTTCCAAGGGTCTCTAAGGGGTGAGGAGATCGTGTCACCAATAAAGGGAGATGGAATCCTATCTGTTATACCCCAAAATTTGCCCGCATCTTTTTTCAAGAAAACTTCAATCTAAAAATTAAGAGCTTCATATAATCTTGGATTTTTATATCCTGATTTATGAATACTTGGTTTTTAGAATTTTTCTTATACGGTATTTTGGCTCGCTGTTGAATTTATTCTTACACAAATGCCAAGTACAGTTTATTACTTCACACACGCTATTTATTTGAGATTTATTTACAGATAAATAGTACTGACGCAATTGGTACAGAGTTAAAACTTTTGCAGGCGCAGAGTCCGGGGATTTAGTCTGTACTGGTAACAAGTAAATTATTATTAATTTTTGTTTCCCACCAATTTTTGTACTATATTCCATTATTTTCAAAATCTTTTTCTTTCTTTTCAAATCTCTTTCTTTCAAAAATCAAATCCTAACTTTATTCTATACATCTCTCTTTTTTCCAACACTATCATGCACTTTCTTTCAAATCCTACTTCCACTCAAATTTTCCTTTTGTACGGAATCACTTCATTCCCCAACGTCTCTATCCTTCTTTTCATTCTATAAATACCTCTCATTTATTCCATAAAATCTCACATCAAATTCTAACTCATCTCTAAAATTTCTACTTCATATTCATTCTCTCTTCTTCCCCGGCAAAATGGCGAAGCGGATGGAAATGTGTTTTCTTATGGTCATCACCGTCGTGGTGGTAATCATGTCCTTCTTCTGTCTGCATAGTCCTGAAAAATGTGGACCTGGGATGTTTACACTCCCAATCATCTACATGTTATTATTTGTAGCTTGGGTTATTAATCGTCATTCTTAAAGTTTGTCGTATCTTTTATTTTTTAAATAACGTACCGTTCACTCGTCGTACTGTTCATTATAGTATGTAATATTTGTACTGTCAGTATTAAATGTCGTACTATTTGTCACACTGTTGCTTAATTATTAAGATAATATTTTGTGTGTTTTCTGCCAGTTAAATATTTATTTTTCTGTGCATTAAATGTTTTTCAGGGTTATTATCGGTAATTTTGCTCGCATACAATATATATTATTTATGTATTAAGTCTGTGTTTTTCTAACAATTCATGTAAATAAATTTTTATCATTAACACAAAACAAAAACAAGAAAACAACAAAAAAAAGAAAAATTAACTTTGACTGTTGAATTTTCACTCTAACTGCTACATTAATACCTGAACAATCAGTTGACAGTCAAACCGCTGACAGTGCAATTCTCCGTGTTTTGTACCATCAATCAAATCAAACCTTTGCATTTCAAAATTCCAAGATTTTTGTTCTAGAAGTCTTCTGAATATCACATGATTAGCAGAGACTCAGTACTGCACAAAAATCAGGTACGCTTAACTGTCTCCTACATAAAC
Organism: Vicia villosa; assembly: GCF_029867415.1. Classification (NCBI taxonomy): domain Eukaryota; kingdom Viridiplantae; phylum Streptophyta; class Magnoliopsida; order Fabales; family Fabaceae; genus Vicia; species Vicia villosa. Next base: position 109,418,624 of record NC_081185.1, read on the forward strand.
AGTCCCTAACTAGGGTTTCTTGTTTTTTTCAGGGGAACAAGTTTTTGAGACCTCAAATGGATTTCATGGACCTCCATATATCTTAAAGTACAACCATACAAATTTTCAAACTTCAATTGACTCAGACGCACAGTCAGCAGCTCAAACAGTCAACAGACGATCCGTTTGACCAAAAAGTCAACAGACAGTCAAAAATGAAATTTTTTGTCATCATCCATATTTTGTCAAAAGATTCATCATTTGATCATTGGATGATCATAATTCATCAAGGAAAGATCAAAAATCAACAAAACCCTAAGTTTCAAAATTAGGGTTTTCTCCTAAAAAGTCAACTGAACTTTGACTGGTCATAACTCTCTCATCCTTCATCCAAAAAATTCAAACCAAAGCTCATTTTGAAGGAAATTAAATTATCTTTCAAATGCAATTGGTCCCATGGTCATTAGATTCACCATTTGAAAAATATGAACCAAGACATTACAGGTTATTTTCAAAGTCAACAAAAAGTCACTTTTTTCAAAAGGACACACAAGGAGCATGGAAAATCATTTTGATATGAGACCAAAGACATTGGTTAGAGGACTCTTTGATGTTTCCAAAAAGTACAAGAACTCCTTCATATGATAAAAATTGAGGGATTTGTGCCTTGTTGAAGTTGACCATTTTTTGGGAAAATGCATGAAATCAACATTGATCAAAAATGTTTTTTTTTCCAAAAGGGGCCAAGTTTTCATGATCCAGACATGTTCCCCATAATGTGAAGGACCTCCCACGACCAAGCCAAGGCCCATAGCATTTTTGTTTCTTTTTTGATTTAATTTTATCACATTTAGAGTTAAAGTGAAAAAGAAATGATGCAAGATTCTTATCCAAAGCTTTGTCCCTTGCATGAGTCATCAAGGTAGCTTATTTTCTGCAACAAGAGGAAGTACAAAGGAGGATAAGAGCAAGAGAAGGGAAGAAGAGCAAGCTTTAGTCAAAAATTCAAAGATTTTTAATATTTAAAAATCAAAGTTTCAACAAAGCAATCAATGCTTCTTGGCTTAGATTTTAAGCACTTCTTAGCTTATAAATGAAGTGGTATGCTTCATCAATGTAACACACACGAAATATAGCAAAGGCTATAGCATAAGTTCACTTCATATTTCAAAGAAAATTCAAAGAAACTTTAAATTTCGTATTTGAATTTGTAGCTAGTTTCAAAGCAAACTAAGTCCATAAATCATCTCCTGGGACTTGTTTGAGTAAGTTTAGATCAATAGCCAAGTTCATAAGGGCCTGAAACTCGAGCTCTCTCACTCTCCGATTTGGTAAACTTTCATTGATTTCAAACTCTCCATTTATGCGTTGTTATCATGTCTAATGGTTATGGTTGAGTTTATAATGATCATTAGATCAGGTTTGAACCCTAGCATGAGAGTTCTAACGTCCAGAATATAGGTTGCCATTGTCAACCGTGAGTTCATGTTCCTCTTCGAATCTCTTGAACCAGGCACTTTCAGTCCAAACTAACCTCACCAATGGATTCCCAGACCTCGATTTAGGGGGGCAGGGTCTTCCTTTGGTGTTTATCTAACATATTTTTTGCAGTTGAAGGATGCCCTAGCCGGAGAAGATGACCGGAATCACTATTCCGGCGGTCAACAGGTCCAGGCATGGTTGACTGGCACGCATGGCTTCCTCCCCCTCTCTCATTGGCCGGTCAAAATATCAAAGGCTTGCGTGGCAAAACGTTAAAACATGATTGGCTCTGGTTTAAAACATGGACCCCACTCACTTAAATTCAGAAAAGAAAAAAAAATTGAATCAGACTGGGCCTTGCACGAATTGATTTCCACACCCCTGGTTTCTGGCCCAAACGCATCTCTTGAACTAAAATCAGTTCTTTTCCAGATTTACTAAATACACCCCCTGCATCTTTAACTAATAATTTTAGTTTTTTTTGCATTTAATTTAAAATCAACCAATCAAAAAACATAAAAAATATTTTCTTTTTACCATTAATAAGATAAAATGCTTAATTATTTTTTTCATAAAAATATTTTATTTTTCTTAAAGATTGAAATATTTTGTATAATTAATTAGTATATATTTATATATTTGCTTTTTAATTATTTTAACTCATCAAAAAATCATAAAAAAATTGTTCTTTATATTAAATATAGTTTATATATTATAAGCTAATTTTGTACATATTTAGGATAACTTTCTCTTTAAGTTTTAATTATTTGTGTAATTATTTGTATAATTATATGATTATTTAACTTAATGGTTCTCAAATACAATTTCAAAAATTCCAAAAAAATTAGTCTTGCTTTAAAATTAATTAATAAGCATTTTGAACATATTTTAAACTTAATTTTTTAGGTTTAAATTTTATTTCCATTTTTTTCTCATTTTAATTAAATTAATCATGCATTAATTCTAATTAAAATCAATCATACAAAAAAATCCAAAAATATTTCTTTTATTTTCTTGCAATTTAAATTCTTAGATCAAGTGTATAGGTTGTCAAATTCATGTAAATAGCGTAGTTTACATTTCCCGCACAATCGATGTAATAGCGTAGATTTACTTTCCGCATTTTACATTTCCGCATTTTAAATTCCAGCACATATAAAATTGCGTGTATGTCAAAGATAAAAATTGAAGCGTTAGGTCACTAACTTCAAAGATAAAATATCTGAATCAAAACACCATCACACTTGCACCTCTTAGGGTAATCCCCCTTTTATTCTTTTCAAAAATCAAAATCAAATTCTACTATTTCAAATGCAAAATCGAACTTTTGTTTATATCCGATAAAAGGAGAATTTTCTAAAGGAAATAGGAAAAGACCTTATAACTTAGGGTAGACCTCCTAAATTGCTTGCTCAAATCAAAACAAACAAATCTCTCATATATCATTGTTTTTCAAAATAAAACTTTCAAAAAAGACAATACTTAGTATATATCCAAACGAGGATCATTACGAAGTTAACGTTCTTTTTTTAAAACATCTTTTGAAAGATAAAAACACTTTGTATACATCCGCACAAGGATCATTACAAAGTCAATTTACAAAGGTATTTGAAACCACATACAAGCATTTCAAGGCAAGAGAAAAGTGATTCAAAACAAGTGAGCTAAGCAATCTAAGAGCCCATGAATAACCATGGATACAAAGGGTGCTAACACCCTCCCTTTGTATAACCTACCCCCTTACCCATAATTTCTTAAAGGTCTTTTTTCTGTTTCTTTTATAAACCTTTCCTTAATTGGATAAAATAAAAGTCGGTGGCGACTCTCTGATTTTCAAAAACACAAAAAGCAGAAAGAAAAGAGTCAGTTCGTGTATCTCTCCACGAGAGGTATGGTAAAAAACCGAGGGCGACACTATCGCTTGCGAGGGGTATGAAATCTCCCTATGATGATCCCGCTCGCCTAGTATAGAGAAATGTGGGAAATGACATGTCTTGGTCAAATATAATGCAAAAAAGGAGTCAATGGAATAACCCATGTCTGCTTGAGGAATAGAGATTCAACGCTCCACTACGAATATTGGGTGGGTGGTTGCAATTCCCAAGAAGCCCTAAAAATCCTGCCCATTGGCCTCTATAAATACCCCAACCTTGGAGTTTAGAGAGATATTTTGAATACACATGAAACATCCCCCAAAAATACAAAGCTTCTCACCTCACATGAGCTTTCTCTCTCCACACAGGAAACACCTTTGATACAAGGCCTTTCACCATCGTGAACTTGCCCTAAGCCACCGAAAATCCTTAAAATCTCTTACCATTCCTACAAAGATCAGGTGCTATGCATCTATAGTTTTTGAGAAGTACAAAATGAAAATAAGAATTTGAAATTTTCAAAATTTTAAAATGAAAATTTTCAAAATAAGATGTTTCTTGGTGTTGGAAGTTTGTTTTTCCTCCGAACTTGTCTTACTTATTCTTGATTTTTTATTTTATTATAACTGGATCTAAGTTAATTCTGAAATATTGATGAATAATATTAAATTCTCTTTTTGAATGTAGTTTATAGATAACTCCATAATATCTCTTTGTACTTTTTTGGAGAGGGTTGGTGATCTCATTTCATTTCTTTCAAGATAGATTCTCATTATCCCTTAGTTATATCTTTGATTGTGTAACATTCAATTGATTAATTATCATTAAGTGTTTGGATTCTTCTACGATTTCTTTGTTCTTTTAATATTTCCATTTAATTGTGGGGTATTGTACTTCTTATGTATTGTTGAATGTTGATGTTACTATACAATAAAAATGTTTGAATTTTCTTATAATTATTTCTCTCTTTTTCGTAATTATAAGCGATTTTAGCATAGGCCCATCCTGGGCAGTTGTCCATATTCTTTAGTTGGCTCAAATTTTTTTAGGTAAAAAGTAAGTGAAAATACAAAAAATTGAAAGGAAAAAAAAGAATAAAGGGCAAAAACAAAAGAAAAAGAAACACACTCTGCAAGAGACCGACCAGCAGCAGAAGCTCCGTCCACACTATATCCCGCAACTACCACCACTGATAATTATTTGCGCCACCACAGGTTTCTTCTTCTATTTTTTCTTAATCGATTTATGTTAGATTTTTGTTGTCGCATTTTTATGTTGCTATTGGCAAAATATGTGTGGAAATAGATCACCGCTTTAGTGAAGAAAGTAATATTATCCTTGATTGCTTCTCATGTCTTGATCTCAAGAATTCTTTCTCCAACTTTGATGTTGATAAGCTTGCTCGTCTTGTTGATATTTATCATGCAGACTTTTCTGATGATGACCATGGAACTATAAGAGATCAACTTGACACTTACATTCTTCAAGTGAAAAGAAACTCCTCATTTTTCACTTATGAAGATGTTCAAACAGAATTTTTTTTGGTATTTCCATTGGTTTACAAATCTATTGAGTTAGCTTTGATATTGCCGGTGTCGACAACATCCGTTGAAAGAGCTTTTTCGGCAATGGAGATTATCGAGTCAAAATTACGCAATAAGATCAACGATGTGTGGTTCAATGATTTGATGATATGTTACACCGAGCGGGAGATATTCAAGTCAATTGATGATATTGATATTATTCGAACATTCAGCGCAAAGAAGTCTCGGAAAGAACATTTGCCTAGTGATTTTATTTAACCCGCTTTGTAAAGTTATGTTTCATATCTTTTATTTTAAATTATATTTTTGTTGACAAAATGAGCAGTTTCTTTTATTTTGATTGATAACTATTTATATATTGTATAAAATGTGTGAATTTGTGATCTTTAAATTTTTGCCCAGACTTTATAATTTTTCTGGCTCCGCCTGCACATAACGTAATCACCGGTTTATATTTTAACATATGAAACACAACATAATTATAATTTGCTAAATACTTTAAAAGACTGTTTTATTTCTCAATAACCTTAATGACTAGACAAATGTAAGTCATACAATGTCTCCAAACATGTTCTAATTCAAAATGTTTAAAAATCTTCCAAAAATCCATATCATTGATTTTTAAAAACAACATGGCTCAAGAAATCTTCATGTATAACTAATCACTTAATGAGTAAGAGATCTTATCTCATATTCATGTCAAATATCTTCCAAAATTTTATATGATAGTCTTCTTCGATCATTCCTCCAACCTATTAGTACACCTAAGACACGAACATTCTTTGCAGATTCTAAGCTCACACGAGAAATTGACACGTTTTCGTAGATCATGAATATAGTATACTCGAAAACTACCATCTAATAAATCTGTAATGAGACACTGACATAAGTTTACTACTTCCAAATGTTCCAAACTATTCAACACATGACACAAACCTGTCATGCTTACCATAACATGTTGAATACTTAATGTCCTTAGATTCGGAACATATTTAACTATAGCTTCAGCTTGATCTTTTTCAAAGGAACATGTAAACTTTAACCTAAGGATGTTCTTGCAATATTTTCCAACTGCCTCAAAAAAGTTAACATTTTTTAACATTTCGGTAATTGTTATGGACTCAATACTTCCCCATGACCTCATAGCGGTTTCTACTCCAATTTTTGAGATGTTGCCTGTTATTGGAAGCACCAGCCTTTTGAGATTTGGAGTCCTACACATTAAAGCGCACACACTTTAACATACCATACAAAATACGTCTTTAATATAGGAAAAAGTTTAATTTTTAGACTCATTGAAGAATTAATGTATTTGGACTACATATAGTCCAAATATATTAATTCTATAATAAACTTAAAACATAAATTTCTTCTTATATTAAGGATCAGAGGGAGTAAGTAGTAAGTCAAAGATAAGTTTAAGATGTTACCTTTCTGCAATCGAGATTAAGTGCACATCTGTCAAGTAGACGTAATAATTAAATATTAAGCAACTTATATTTTCCCCACTCAAACTTGAAGCATACTTCAAGATTTGAGTCATTTTCTTGCTTGAATATTCACCAAACCAAGCATATGGTCTCAATGGCACATTGATGCCTAGTTTATTTAGATCAAGTGTTTTCCAAAGTTCAGGAGCACGACTAGCTAGTTTCCATGATTTGCAAACCATGGAGACTTTAGCAAGGTCTGCAACATGAAGAGTTGTGAAGATTCTGACCAGGATCTCATAGAACAAGTGATCATTCGAGTAGTTGTTATTCGACTTATTATTATTCATAATTTAATGTTTCCTGCATGAATTATTATGTAATCTTAATTTTTTATGGTATCAAATTTTATAAGGACACAATCTTTTTATTAAATTAAGCAATCTAATGCTGGATATATCATGAATGTTGGTTTTTATCAAGAATTTGTTTCATTTTTTCTCTTTCTGGACATTCAAAATCTCGAGGACAAAATCTAAGAAACAAGTAGAAAAATTGAGTATAAAAGAAAATCAAAGCATGTATTGAGTATAAAAAAAATTAGAACATACCTCTTATTTTTAATCTTTGATCTTAGTGAAAGAGTTCAGACACTCTCATATAGTGTTGATCAAATACTAGAATGAAATTAAAATTTTGAAAAGTACATATAGAGAAGGTGATATCTTAAATGATAGTTTTGAGTCAAACTAAAAGAATAAACAACACACATAAATATATAGGGCATATCATATGAGAATGTCTTTTTTATATGCGAATGTGAGAATGAATTTGAACTATTAGATTTTAAAATAAATGGTGGAGATTATGTGTGAATATTTTTTTATCTCTCCTACATAATTTATTTTAATAATGGAGGAGAGAGAAAAAAAGACACATAATCTCCACCATTTATTTTAAAATCTAATAATTCATATTCATTCTCAAATTCTCATTTAAAAATTTTATTCTCATATGATATGTCATATATTTACTCCAGGAGTAAGTTATTATAATTTACTTCACATCTCGACCATTAATTCTTTTCAATCCAATGGTTAAAAATAATAAGTAATAGTTTTCTCTCTCCATATTTAATTACTTATTACTTTTAACCATTAGATTGAAAAGAATAAATGGTCAAGATGTGGAGTAAGTTATAATAACTTACTCTTGGAGTAAATATATCCCTCCTTATATATATATATATATATATATATATATATATATATATATATATATATATATATATATATATATATATATATATATATATATATATATTAAAAAATGCAAATAATTTTTAAATATCATCAATTATATTTTATTATAATTTATCATTGTAATAAATGATCATTATGATACAATAAAATATGATTGTTAATTTATGTTAAAGTTAATTATATTACCTATACTTATATGTTAAGTTTCATAAAATATATTTTATGTGTTTTATAATGAATAAATTGATTGTTACTTTTATATAAATAAAAATTAATTTAGTTGGCTATATATTTAAAAAATATATGATTTTTTAATGATTTATTTCAAAGAAATATTGCTTTTTTCACTATATTTATAATAGGCAAATGCATCTCATAGTCTTAATATTTGATATTTTTTTCTTCTTTTTAAATAGCTTTTTTTACTAGTAGCCTAGTGGCTGAAATTCTACCACTTAAAAAGGTGAATAAGTAAGATGTTTCATATTCGAACTTGTGTTTTTATAGTCGGATGTCCTTGTAAAGCTATCAACTAAGCAGCCGTAATGTGACTTACAATAGTTTTTTTAGTCATCAAATATGATCGTACCTCATCAGATGGATCTTCGTGGCCTGCAACGAACTAGACTCCTGTTGAACTGGGGGGTGTACCTGCAAGGTATTCCAACCAAGGTAAGAAGAGAGAGCAATCAGAGTGCAAGTACATGGTAAGAGTGAGAATGAGCGAAGTTACCTGAATCTCTAATGAAAGAGGGTATTATAGCCCCCAACGCTGAGCCAAAATCTCGCTATTGAACTCCGTATTATTCGAAAGGTTGAAAGGGAAGGAACCTTACGAGGAGGAGGGTCCTCGGACAGAAGGTGCAGGCGGAGGTGCTCGTAGGGAGCATCTGACCGACTATCTGCCTGTAGTCCTGCTCGGCATGTAATCCTGTCCAGGGAAGTCGAGGGCCAGCCAGGCCGAATCTCAGAGTGGCACGTGCCTGACGTACGGGCATGTTAACACTGGTGACGAGGAGATAAATTAGGCCTTTATCTTGGATTGCGCGAAATTGGTCCTCTCGTTGTATTTGGGCCAAGCGTCGGCCCAGTCTAGAACAAAATATTTACAACTTTAACCAAAAACTTAAACTCGGTTATAAAAAAGATGATGTGTTCTTTTTCAATTCCAACACATTATTTTTTTAAAATATGCAGATGAGTCATCGTCTTCTCTTTATAACAACAATTTCACACAATTTTTCAATTCCTAGGAAATCCCTAATTTAGAAGCAAACGTTGCATTTGCTATTTTTGTGCATTCCATTGAATCTAAGTGTATAAATTCTTTACAACATCTACATATTCCATAATTCTCTAGGTCGGATGCCCAGATCGAATGTGTCGAGCAATACTAAAAAGTAGTAGCAGTCGAGCTGCTGCTAAAGCATCTAGAGGCCGAAAGTCTGAATGATAGTCCGGAGCTATCATGACCAGCTCGGAAATAGAGGAATCAATAGTCATAAGACATTACAAGCCATTAATGGAATCAGTTACGCATGGTTAATGAAGACGTTACAAGAACTTATGGACGGTTGCAAGCATTACGAAGCTACTTAATGGTCATTAGACCAATGATTTCACTATGAATTGGGGCTCCCACTTGAACGATAAGCAAGTCATTCTTCTTAAGTGCACATATTCCCTAATCGTGCCACCCGAATTTCCCAATCCATTTAATATCTTCTTCAGAGGCCTACAACGAAGAGGACAGTACCCTAAACAGTTGCGATCTCACCGAATTCACTTCTAAGAGATATACCAAATATATTTTGTCGGAATATTTGACGTCTACTGTGGGCCCCGACAAAACTGACCTTGGCCCTCAATTACAATATACCGGTGACACCATAGAGAGGGGATGACAATAGGTTACTCCACACAAACAAATTAATACCCATTATAGTATGGAAAACATCCTCACTGATTACTTTCCTATTCTTGCGATCGTTTTAAGCGGTGCATGAAATCGCCGTTTCTAAGACTCGGTTTCCTCAAGAGTGATGGATCTACCGCCAGCGCCTGCCATTAATTTATTACTCTCGGATATCTCTGTGGCAAAAAAGAGTTGGGCAGTACCGATGGCGGGAAGAAATACTTTCCGGCGTGATTGAGTCATTTGGCAAGTGCCACAAATTCGCTGATGGCACGATGGAATTTGTGGGTCTGAAAACACTTTTATCAGTGGTGACTCCGATTTCACCACCTCTCTGGCAAATACAACATTTTGATCCGTCTTTCGTGTCAATCCAGCAATATAATATGAGAAAGCTTTGGATTAGATAAGTTTCACATGACATTCATTTTGATTAATTCTACATTTTGCCTCTCAAGAGAGGACTTAATCCACTATAACCAAACTTGATTACACCTGCACGATCAACCGTCGTGACTAACAACCTGCACAACCAACTGATGTGACTAACCCTGCACAAGCGACTCGCGAGTGACTAAACCCTAGATGACTTAATCATTCAGTGATCTCAGCGAGATATAACGTTCATCAATCTAGTAAGTCTGCACAAGCCAACTGCTCGTGACTAACTGCAATGGACTGTTCAGTGATCTGATCCACAGATATAACCTCCACTGACTCCTGGGACCTTCACTTGGTCTCCGAGAGAATTTCCATAATGACCACCATCATTGTCTTCTCAAGCTTCTGACCTTTACTTGGTCGCTCAAGGCATTATCACAAAATTAAATTAGTTTCAATACAGTGCTTCTTAATAAGCAGATATTCTAAGTACAAACTATATGATGCAATAACAAGTAATCACTTTTAAGTGAATAATCGTTAGAGTCTTCTTGTCTGCATCTTCTGATGAGATCCTTTCTTCGTAGGAGTAAGCAGAGTAGGAACATTAGCTTCACTTGTTGAGAGCTTCTTCAAGTTGATCTTCATCTTTAATCCTTCTTTAAAGGCAGATTATGAACATAGTATCTATTCGGAGTTGCTTTTTGTTATGATTCTTCTATTCTTCTTTTCAAGCAGATTAAGAACAACAGTTCTTATTCGGAGTTGCTTCTTGTTTTGATCTTCTATTCTTCTTTTCAAGCAGATTAAGAACAACAGTTCTTATTCAGATTTGCTTCTTGTTTTGATCTTCTATTCTTCTTTTCAAGCAGATTAAGAACACTGTTTGACAGTTTCTAAAAAGATGGTGTTTCAGATTACTTTTGTTTAAGCTTTAACCACTTAGTGATTTTTGCAGTTTTGAGCACTACATCTTTTCGAACCACACTTTCCATGATGAATCTTTCTCCTATTTGTACTCTTTAGATTGTATTCGTTATCTTGATCTTTGGAGAGCACATTAAATGCTTGCGTGTTGCTTTTTACTTTTGTTTTCTCCAATAAACTGCATGTGGGTAGCTTCTTCGATCAACCTCAGGAGTTGTTCCATTGAAGTGTTGTAGTTGTTTGGCTAATGATTATGTTTTTAACGACTTTTTCTTTTGATTTTGAACTTTTGCACTTTGTAGGCTGAAATTGTATTTTCTTTTCTTGTCCACGTGTGCCTTTGTTGTTGTAGCTTTTTGTATGTCACTGCGTTACTCTATCAGAACTTCTGATCTTCTATTCATGTGATTTTCTTGTTGTAACGGATATTCATGTATATTGATATTTCTGTTTAAATCCTTGAAGCTTGTCTTATTGAATTCTTGCTCTTTGTTCAGAACTTTTGATGCTGTCATATAAGGTTTTATAGCATAATATATGCACACTCAAAAAAATCATTAGTAATAAAATTGTTACTCACAAAATATATACTTGTTATCATCAAAACCAGATTCTGAACATAGATTCTCAATCTTGTTCTAACAAAAAGCTAATATATTTGAAGAGCCAATACTTTCACATGAAGAATGTGTTGTATTGAAGAAATGACAGTTGTGAGGTAGGGGATGATGTGCAAAAGGACATATTTGAAAAAAGAACCATTAAATTGGATAAAGTGAATAATGAGGTAAAAGACATATTGGATGAACTAAATAATTCATAAAAAGACAAGTTAGATGGAATCATTAAAACATTATAACACTTTATTGAAGGAGGGACCACTATAATAAAAGTTGCAGAAGAAAATTTTATTGTTGATGGGACCACTGAGTTGAACCAGGGAGTGGATTGGGGACTTGAATCCAACCAGCAAGAACATGAGGGAATTGATTGTAACCAGGAAAAATATTATTGAATTATAAAGCTGTGTAAGTTATGTAATCTTTCACAATTGGATTGTAAGGTAATTTGTGATTTCAACATGTATTACAAGCATGCAGGTGGATGTGACTATGAGGTTAGGCATATATCATACAATGGAGAACAATACAATGCTAATATGTCAAGAAATGAATGTTCTTACAGAAGAAGGATGATGCAGTGTTTTAAAAACCGGACCGGTCATCGAACCGGTGAGGGTACTGGGTCACTGGTTTATCGGTCGAACCACTGGGTCACTGGTCGAACCGCACGACCAAACCGGATTAAATCGGATTAAACCGGATAACTCGGTTGAATAGACCTGTCATTATATAGGTATAAAACCGGTCGAACCGGATGATTCAGTCTCTAAAAAAATATAACTACCTTTTAAGTTTTTTAAAAATATCATATCATAAATTCACAATTTCATAACTTAAATTCAAATTTTAAACAAAGGTATCACACATAACAAAATAGTAAAAAATTACAAAGTCTAATTGCAAACAAAGTCTAATTACAACATAATCTAAACAAAGTATAATTACAACATAATCTAATTGAATAGTTTATAACAAAATAACTCCAATGTATATTAAATTTAATTCAAAATAGGATCTTCCTAAAAAGAAAATCAAATAAAATTCAATATGTTTATGCTATTTAAGAAAATTTATTAGCAAAGATAACAAATAGACAATAAAGTTTTTAATTTGTCACTAACGAAAAAAATTATGTGAGAATGCTATTTAAGTAATACACTACTAAATACATTAAAAAAAAGTTTAAAAGAAATGTTAAAAAAAAGTTTAAAAAAAAATTTAAATTTTTTTTTAAAAAAAAGCAATTAAACCACCGGTTTTTCCGGTTTTTTCGGTTTTCACCGGTTCCCACCGATTTGATGGCATATCCGATCCAACTATTGAACCAGACCGGTTACCTGGCCGACCGGTCCGACCGGCCGGTCCGGTCCGGTTTTTAAAACACTGGGATGATGACATGGCTGCCATGCTGTCATGCAATTTCATGCATGAAGGATCAACACTTAGAAATTGATGATTTTGTGATTGATTGTTATAAAAAGGAACGCTATGAGGATTGCTATGCACCAGTGCTTTATCTAATCAATGAGGAAACTTTATGGACAAAAATAGAGTTTATTGATATCCAACAACCACCCATAAAAAGACAACCTAGTAGACCCAAAATTAAAAGGAACATAGAGGTTGGAGAAATGGTGAAAGATGAGTCACAACTGAAGAGAGAAAAATTTGGAATCAAATGTAGTAGTGCCATATAGATGTCACAACAAGACTATATGAAAACCGCCAATGCTACTTACACAAGAAATAACTCATGCAACGCAGAGTGACTCTATACCTTTAATTCAGGCAGCACCAATATCCCTAAATCAAGCAGCACCAAGTGACTATGCACCCCAAAGTCATCCTTTTCCAAAGAAGAAAAAGAGATTTTAAAAACACTAATACAAATATTAGATTTAATGACAACATTTTCACCTCACGTAACAAAACACCGAGGTATAATACCTCAACCCACCATGTTTTTATTTTTCGTTTTAAATTGAACAAACTATTCCTTCGGTTTTGTTTGAAAACCGAGAGGTAAAGTAATTCAGGTTCTCTAATTTATGCTTTTAACTAGTTTACACATCTGGTTTACTAGAAAACCGAGGGGTAAACTAATTCATGGTACAGACTACGAATCCCAACAACTTCAAATTATGTTTTTAATCCAAAAATTAGCCACTTTTCACCAACCGAGGTGTGTGTGTATATATATATATAGCTTAGCTTGTAGCGTTTTGTTTCACCTATCTAAAAAATATATACTAAAAAACACCCAAAGAACCCTAACGAAGAGCTCTAGACAATGAGAACCCTAAACACATATCATCCCCCAACTCTTGAAAAAGAAAGGAAATACGAAGATGATATGTGTTTAGGACTCTTGCTTTCTTCTTCTTCTTCTTCTTCACAGATCCGGTATGTCTAACATCATTATTCATGTTACATTAAAGTTGTTTTTTGTTGTTGTTATTTTTGTTGTTGCTGTTGGTTGTTGTTTGTTGTTGGTTGTTGTTGTTGAGACTCGAAATCTTAGGGGTTTAATCTTGTTTTTATTGTTTTTTAAACTAAGATTGATGTTATATGTTGTTGTTTTTGTTAAGATAAATACATTATAGACCTATTGAGATTGATGTTATAGGCTTATTGTTGATGTTGTTGTATTTTTGTTGAGATATTTTTTCGAGTTGTTGTTTATGTTATAACAAGATTTGGTTCTGCACTCTATCTCTAAGTTTTGATGATAACAACACATATATTTTATATGTAAACAATTTTGAGTCTAACGGTTTCTTGAGTGTGCAGATTAGAAATACTTATTGATTCAGGAATGTTATCTAAAGAATCATCAGAAATTTGCTTGGCACGTCAAAAAGACTAATCACATCATTCTTGAAGAAACGTCAGTTGTTGATGTTATTGTTGTTGTTGTTGTTTGGTTGTTATACTTACCATAATTTTGAAATCTATATGTTTATGGTCTAGTTTTTGTTATTGAGTTTAAGTTTGAGACTATGATTACATTTTTTTGTGATTCTTTGTGCAACTCTCATCTTGTTCCTATGAACATGTTAAGAGGATATTATAGTGACAGAAAATGGAGTTGAGTTTATTATATCTAATGTCAATTGTTTGTTTCACTAACTCCTTTTTGAACATATAATCTATTAAATTGCTTTTGAAAATATTAATATAAAAATTATGTTGTATTAGAAAAACATATTATACTAATCAATATTTTTCAAGCATTCTGCAACTCGTCATTCATTTCACGTTCTTCATTTGTTAAAATCTCTCAAACACTTCTAATTTTCGTTTAACTTTCTTCCACACTTGTTGAATGAACAAATATGAAATAAAGTTGAAGAAAAATATTAATTAGTGTAATTTGTTCTTCAAATATAATTCTTCATATAATTATTTTGTAAACCAATTTAAAAAGTTATATGTTCAGCTAGGGCTAAATGATACAAGCAATCCATATTAGATATAATAAACTTAATCTTGTTTTACGCATCAGTTATATTTCTTAATTGAGGGGATATGTGGTTTTGCAATTTAAAAATTCTAAAAAGATTACCTAGGAATCGAACCTAGGACCATTTCAACTATTTCGTCGGTTATTTAGAAACTAGGGGATAAAGTTGCAAGTATTCATGTTGCCCTTCATTACCTTGCCTGTGTAACCGAGGTACAATCCATGTCACAGCCGAAGTAAGATGTATTTTTTGCAGTAGTGATAGTGGAAAAACCTATTTTGAGCCAACCTTAACTATTTTCATCATTTCTGTTTCAAGTACTATTTGTAGTAGACTCTTGGAACACCTTATGTAATGCCATTTGGTGTATTTTGTAGTGTTTGTTAATGACACCTTATGTTTATAGTAATGCAATTTTGGTGTAACAAATCTGATTTATTGTCATAACTATGATATGAAATTCTTGTTTAATGAAGATAATCTGGTTTAATGGCATTTTGATTTGAAATTTTGGTATGATAGATGATAGAAGTGGTAACACTTTTTCAAATATTCTAAAATTCTGATATGAAACTCTGATATAAAATTTTGGTATGTTTGATTACAGAGGTTGTAAGATAGTTTCAAATTAGTTCCTTAATTTTATTTATGGTCTCACTTTAATCCATTTACTATTAAAAAAGGTTTTATATGTCTCTTAACTTATCTTATAAGTTTCAATTTAGACCCTTACATATATTAAATGTTTCATTTTAGTCTCAATGCTAGTGTTTTTTACATGTGTTCTTTTTACGATAGTTTTATACAAGTGATTTTTATCATGGTTTTATACCAGTGTTTTATTGGTATTTTACTGAACACAAATTATTTATTAGAGGGAGAGTATAACTGATCACAAATAATTTAAATCAACAAAACCTCTGTTACACAAACTTATCTTATACATAGATTTGTCATGACAAATACTAAAATAAAAAAAAAATAAGATTATCGTACTAAATCAAACTAGCCAATAAACTAATCCTATTTGAAATATATTTTTTAAATAAAAAATTCAACCCTAAATTCAAAATCTCAACTAGCATTGACATTTTCAACCATACTCTTACTCTTGTGTATCAATTTGAATTTTTTCTATTTTTTCTCTTTCAATTTTCAAATTTCTTTCATTATCTAATTACTTGAGAAAATTATAATTTTTTTTCATATTATTTATATAATTTCTACAACCTCAAAACTTTTTGCCAAAGTTGACACTGTTCATATCGTTCACAGTACGAAGAACACATTCCTTTTGGCAAAAAAAACACGCTCTCATTTTGTTTCTACGAATTACAAATCCAACTATCCCAAAATTTTAGTTGTTTGACATTAAAATATTGCTTAAATTCTTTGACATTAGAACAATGGAAGAAGATGATGAACAAGGTAAATTTTAAATAAGATAAATTTTAAAGATGATATATATGATGGCCCAGATTTTTAACAATTGCTTTGTTGTCCTATCATATATGCAAAAATTAAAGTTAAATGAGTTGTGTTAGTGGGACCCGCACAAACTAAGTTTCCTCATTGGAGATGCTAAAAATAGAACATACTCCATTATCATGAACAGATCAAAGAAAACAATGGCGGCGAAAGGTTCCCCGGCTAGTCAAAAGGAAGCAAACACTGAACTCTCAATCTCCGATCAACACATTTCTTCTCTGACCCTCAGTTTTCTTCAAAGATCTGGCATGTCCAAACTCATTCCTCAGAGTTGCAGCAATATCAGTGACTTCTATTCTCATTTCTTTGCAAATTTCATCAAGGTCAATCTCATCCAGCTTGGACGAATCTCTTGCACTGTTTCTGTCAAACCTCAAATCTCAGTAACACCCTTTTCACCTCTTTTCTTCTTCTTTCCTATTTTTCTTATTCAAGTGCTTAATTTTTGGACCGTCTTAGATCTGAATTTTTGGTAGCTCAATAGCTTTGGGATTTATCTTTTGCCATACTCTCTTTGATAGCTTTCATTCTTTGTGGCCTCTTTGCTTGTATCTATTTTGTGCACTCCATGATGCTAGAATGTCTCTTTTTCCTATTTTTAATAAATTATCTGAGTAAATAAAACTCAGATACATTATTCCCTAGTTACAAATGATTCACTCAAAGAGATGAAAAAAATGTAGTTGAGATTTTTGTTGGACTTGCAGAATACTTATGGAACACTACATGGCGGGTCTGTTGGTTCTCTGGTCGAGTTGCTGTCAATTGCTTGTGCTAGAACTGTTGTTTCCGAAGACAGAAAACTTTTTCTCGGCGAAATCAATGTGTCATATCTCTCTAGTGCTCCAACAAATGTGAGTCATGTTTATGATGCATAATGAACCTTAATACTCTCTACTGTCATAACAAGAAATCACACAATTGACAAAGTCTTCATGGTTATAAATTATTCAACAAATGGATTTGTGTTTGTTTGTGTAGGAAGAAGTTTTAGCTGACGTGTCAGTGGTGAAAAGTGGAAGAAATGTGACTATGGTTGCACTAGAGTTTAAACGGAAGAAGACTGAGAATTTGATTTATGTTGCTCATGCTACCTTCTACAACTTCCCAATTGCAAAATTATGAAACAATTATCCTTCTGCTGATTATATTGAGTGATTTGTAATGCATTGCCATATCCTTCAATGTTTAGTCTCAAAATTGGGAATGAAGTTTGATATGATACACCAAGTTCAAGAGTTTTGGAGAAATTAAGGTGCTGAAGTAATCACTTTTGACACCATATAAAGCAGAAATAAAGAAAATAGTCTTGGTTCACTTAATCTAGACTAGACAGTAGAGAGATGTTTTTGTTGTATGTGTTTGGTGGTGTAGTGTGCAGGCTCATTGTGTACAATAGACTATGATAAGAGGGCTGTCATATCACTATTTGGTTTTCTTGAGTTTTGGTGAGGTTATCTTGGGAGCAATTGGTCACAATTCTTTGGTTACCATGATTTTGTGAAATAGAAATGGCCATAATTTTGAGTTAGGGGTGGGGAGGTTTCATGGTGAAGTAGAAATAGAAGTATATTAAAGGGATTTTTTGGAAATCACATAAAAGAAGCCAAGATTGGTGAATAGGCGCCTCAACCAACCGATTGAAGCCACATTTCACACCGTTATAAATATATTAATGTTCTTGAATGACCATCTTAAAACAATGAAACATTGTTTCTTATTGTCAACTAATACAAATTTTTCTATAAATAGAGATATTTGTTAGGCATACAAAGGACGCGAAAATATCATATTTTAGATTTAAAAATTATATCTAAGTTTCTTTAATTTTTCTAGTGCACAAGAATAAATTGGAAACTTTATTCTGTAAAATATAGTTGATAGATATGTTTAATGTGAATGTACAATTCATGTTAAGAATTCTAAAATATCGCGAAGGGATTCACCGGTTCGCCCATTTGCATCCAATTTGTCTAAATTGGGGGACGCAAATCGAACAAAAGGTTTAGTGCAAACACGCATTTTGGAATTTATTTTGTGCAACTTTAATCGCACCATTTTCATCATCTTCTCGTTCTTGTTTTGCACAGACCCCCCAACACAATATCTAACCATCTCTATGGTTGATTTTCAATTTTAATCAATATTTTTTTTAGTTATAATCAATATTAAAGTATGCAACTTTAAAGAAGATGATAACAACTTACTATAATGAAAAGTACACAATAATTTATATAATTTTTTAAATTATGAAATTTTGTTTTATGATTTTTTATGATTAATTTGTGGTTGGAACTTTAATGGAGAGATAAACATACATATATGTTTATTTATAACCATGGTGAAAGATACATAACTATTTTAAATAAATATATGTTAGAAGATGTTTTAAATCTTCGTAAAATATGTTGAATGTAATATTTATTTGTGTTAAACACAAAAAGAATAATGCACTTATTTATGGAAGAAATGACTTAATAAAAGAGGAAAAAAAATCATGAATTGAATTTATGGTGCATGTATTGGTTATATAAAATGATGTAAATAAAATGTTAAAAATATCAAAGACATATTTAAATTGTATTTTAGTTTGTGCGAAAAGTTATTAAATTTAAAATGATTGATCTCATATTATATGTATCATAATATGAAAATATTATTTCTTGTTTATCTTGATATTAAAAGTAATTTGGATATATTGTAGATTATTGTAAATTGACAAATATTTATGGAATTTTTTTATAGAAAATATTAATGATGTGAATTCATTGTTTATTTTGTATTCTGTTTTTTATTTGGATATACCATAGGACATTGTTAAATAACCTCACCATATGTCTTCATTTGATTCACCACCGCAATCAATTTATAGAAGTAATCACTTATATTTTGATCTTCTTCCATTTATATCAGGCCATACTTCCTCCTCAAAGATTAAAGCTTCATTTGCATCACCTTTCCTCCATCATCATGTTATTTCTCTAGGATATCTCATGCCTCTTTTGATCTTTTCACCTTCGAAATCTTTTTTAAATGATCAACACATTTTGTTTAATGTATAAATTTTTTTTGCAATATTTCTTCTGAAATATATTGGAATGTGGACCTTTGTGCATATGAAGGTTCTGCTCCCAGATCTCTAGTCATTATGCACCATTTCAAGTATTTCTTAAGCTTTAAAAAGCGATTTCATTAAACCACTCTGTGGACCTCCGATTTTTTTTAATACCGGGCCATACCTCTGATCTGTAGAGATACGTGAACTGACTCTTTTTTGTCGCTTAATGCTTTCGCATTTTTTGAAAATATCACAGAGTCGCCACCGACCTTTTATTTTATCCAATTAAGGAAAGGTTTATAAAAGAAACAGAAAAAAGACCTTTAAGAAATTCTGGGTAAGGGGGTAGGTTATACAAAGGGAAGGTGTTAGCACCCTTTGTATCCATGGTTATCCATGGGCTCTTAAGTTTGCTTAGCTCACTTGTTTTTCGATCACTTTTCAATTGCTCTGAAATTGCTCATATGTGGTTTCAAATACCTTTGTAAATTGAATTTTGTAATGATCCGTGTGTGGATGTATACAAAATGCTTGTTTATCTTTCGAAAGATGTTTTGAAAAGAACGTTAACTTTGTAATAACCCGTGTTTGGATGTATACAAAGTATTGTCTTTTTTGAAAGTTTTGAAAAATCAACAGTGTATGAGAATTTTGTTTGTTTTGATTTGAGCAAGCAAACTAGGAGGTCTACCCTGAGTTGTAAGGTCTTTATCCTATTTCCTTTAAAAATCTATCCTTTCACCGGATATAAAAGCAAGGTTCGATTTTGTACTCGAAACAGTAGAATTTTGACTTTGATTTTGAAAGGAATGAGAAGGGATTACCTCAAGAGGTGCAAGTGTGATTGTGATTGGATTCAGATATTTATCTTTGAAGTTAGTGATCTAACGGTTCAATTTTATCTTTGACATACACGCAGTTTATATTTGCTGGAAATTAAAGTGCGGAAATGTAAAGTGCGGAAAGTAAATCTACGCTATTACATCGATTGTGCGGGAAATGTAAACTAGCCTATTTACATGAATTTGACATCCTATACATTTATCTAGGAATTTTAAATTGCAAGAAACATAAAAGGCATGTTTTTGGAATTTTTATGATTGGTTTTAATTATAATTAATGCATGATTAATTAAATTAAAATGAAGAAAAAAGATGAAAATAGATTTAAACCTAGAAATTAAGTTTAAAATATGTACAAAATATTTGTTAATTAATTTTAAAACAAAACTAATTTTTTTGGAATTTTTGGAAATTGATTTGAAATTGATTTAAGTTAATTAAAACATAATTATGCAAATAATTATACAAATAATTAAAACTTAAAAAGAAAATTATTCAAAATATGTACAAAATTAGTTTATAATATATAAACAATATTTAACACAAAGAACAATTTTTTTTATGATTTTTTGATTGGTTAGAATAATTAAAAAGCAAATATATAAATATATACTAATTAATTATGCAAAAATATTAAAATTTTGAAGAAAATAAAATATTTTTATTTCAGAAAATAATATATTATTTTAGAAGTCTAAAAATATTTTTTGTGTATTTTTTGGATTTTTAAAACTATTTTTAATTAATTTAACAAAGAAATCAAAATAAAATAGAAATTAAAAGGGATACTTATCAGGTGTGATGGGCTGGATAGTGCATGATATGGACTGCTTGTATGATGCGTTGGATTGGCTTTGAGATTGATCATGTGGCTCAGATTGAAGAGAATATGGTACACTTGTGTTGACCAGTCACGTGGGATTATCAAGACCTTTAGTAAGTCAGACTGGCCCCACTTTTGCCTGCGTGGACGAAGACAAGTTGACTGACGAACCACGCTTGGACGCGTGGTCGTCTTCAACCTCCATCTCTTTTATTTTTTTAAACAGATAGCGGGGGTTTTTAACCTCCCCTATTTGTACGTCAGAAACGCCATTTTTGATGGCTTCATTAACCTGCAAAAATAAGTGTTAGGGATAAACACAAGTGACCCAGATCTACTTAAAATCACCTCCTGAACACGATGGTGGTGTTAGTTTTGCCATTTGGACACTGTAACTATGGATTCGAAGAGGTTAAGGCTTAAGCATGCAAGAACACTTGTTAATGGCATAGGGCTATCCTCACGTGGAAACTCACATGTTAAAGCCCAGACCTGCCCTATAGGACCTCATGAACTCATTAGAATGATTAGTTTATATTGAGGTTAATTAAATATAAGAAAACGAAAATTGTTCATGTATGAATATGAAGAACACTTATGCACGTGATACGACTCTCATGGGACCACACAAAGAGTTTGTTCTTACTTTATATGATCTTAGAAGATGATTGGAATGATTGTATTGTATTGATATTGATTGGAAATATGAAATTGAAAATTACAAAGTTATGGAATTTTGAGAGAAGTTTGGTGTGTTTCTATGCTATGCTTGCTATATTTTCGTGGGTGTGTTGGCTCCTCTGTTTGTGAAATATGCAGCTTCATTTATAGGCCTTGAGGTGCTTAAATTTGAAGCTAAAAGCAATGATTGCTTTTGTTGAATTTTGACTTTCAAGCTTGGAACTCAAGCAACCTTGGTTTGCTCTTTCCTTAGCCTTTCCTTGCAGCTTTCTTGCTGCATAATTAAGCCACATGTGTGAGCTTTTAGCTTAGAAAATAAGCTATGATTTATCCTTCCTTTTTTCCTTTTTAATTTAATCTTAAATGATAAAATTAAATCAAAAAATGGAGAAAAATGATGTGGGCTTTGTCTTGGTCGTGGGAGGCCCATAATATCATGGAAATGATGTTTGAATGCTGAAAACTTGGCCCCATTTGGAAAAAATACATTTTTGAGCAATGTTGATTTCATGCATTTTCCCAAAATTTAGCCAACTTTAACAAGGTGTAAATCCTTCAATTTTTGTCATATGAAGGAGATCTTGCACTTTTTGGAAACCTCAAAGAGTCCTCTAACCAATGTCTTTGGTCTCATGTCAAAATGATTTTTGAAGCTCCTTGTGTGTCCTTTTGAAAAAAGTGTCTTTTTGTTGACTTTGAAAATGACCTGTAATGTCTTTGGTCATATTTTTCAAATGGTGAATCCAATGACCATGGGATCAATGGCATTTGAAAGATAATTGAATTTCCTTCAAAACAAGCTTTGGTTTGAATTTTTTGGATGAAGGATGAGAGAGTTATGATCAGTCAAAGTTGAGTTGACTTTTCAGGCAAAAACCCTAATTTTGAATCTTAGGGTTTTGTTGGTTTTTGATCTTTCCTTGATGAATTATGATCATCCAATGATCAAATGATGAATCCTTTGACAAAATATGGACTTTGACAAAAAATTTCATTTTTGACTGTCTGTTGACTTTTTTGGTCAAACGGGTCGTCTGTTGACTGTTTGAGCTGCTGACGGTGCGTCTGAGTGAATTGAAGTTTGAAAATTTGTATGATGGTACTTTGAGATATATGGATGTGTATGAAATCCATTTGAGCTCTCAAAAACTTGTTGCTCCTGTAAAAACAAGAAAAACCCTGATTAGGGACTGTTTGTGTAGGAGATAGTTAAGCGTACCTGATTTTTGTGCAGTGTTGAGTCTCTGCTAATCGCTTGATATTCAGAAGACTTCTAGAACAAAAATCTTGGAATTTTGAATTGTGAAAGATTGATTTGATTGATGGTACAAAACACTGAGAATTGTACTGCCAGCAGTTTGGCTGTCGACTGACTGTTCAGGTATTGATGTAGCAGTTAGAGTGAAAAATCAACAGTCAAAGTTAATTTTCTTTTTTGTTGTTTTTTTGTTTTTGTTTTATGTAAAAAATGAAAGTTTATTTACATGACTTGTTAGAAAAACACAGACATAATAAATAACTAATATTTACGGTATGCGGGCAAAATTACCGATAATAACCCTGAAAATCATTTAATGCACAGAAATAGGAATATTTGACTGGCAGAAAACACACAAAATATTATCTTAGTAATTAAGCAATATTATGACAAATAGTACAACATTTAATACTGACAGTACAAATATCACATACTATATTGAACAGTACGACGAATAAACGGTACATTTAAGAAATAAGAAATACGGCAAATTTTAAGAATGACGATTAATGACCCATGCTATGAACAATAACATGTAGATGATTGGGAGTGCAACCATTGCAGGTCCACACTCTTCAGGACTATGCAGGCAGAAGAAAGTCATGATCACCGTAGCAATGGTGATGACTGTAAGAAACAGTGTCTCTATCCACTTTGCCATTCTTGTCAGGGAAGAAGAGAAAATAGATATGAGATAGGAATTTGAAAGATGAGTTGGAATTTGATGTGAGATTTTATGAAAGAAAATGAGAGGTATTTATAGAATGGAAAGAAGGAAAGAGACGTTGGGGAATGATGTGATTCCGTACAAAAGGAAAATTTGAGTGGAAGTAAGATTTGAAAGAAAGTGTATGATAGTGTTGGAAAAAAGAGAGATTTGATTTTTGAAAAAGAGATTTGAAAAGATTTTTGCAAATAATGGAATATAGTACAAAAATTAGTGGGAAACAAAAGATAATAATAATCTACTTGTTACCAGTACAGTCTGAGTTTCCTGATTCTGCGCCTGCAAAAAGATTTAACTTTGTACCAATTGTGTCAGTACCATTTATCTGTAAATAAATAAATAGCATGTGTGAAGTAATACACAGTATTTGGCGTTTGCGTAAGAATAAGTTCAACTGCAAGCCAAATTACTGTAAGTATTTCATATGTCAGGATATTTGTTGAAATAAAAAAATCCATGATTATATGAGACCCTTAATTTTCAGATTGGAGTTTTCTTGAAAAATATGTGGGCAAATTTTGGGGTATAACAGTTGCCCCTATTCAATCTTCTTAAACCTGAAGAGATTGTATGAAATCTGAAGGTAGAAGATGATTGAATATTTAGATGCCCTGAAAATTTGCACTTACCTTGATCAGAAGAGATGTTGGAAGTGGCATTTGAATGTCGTCTGCGAAATGTTGTTGGCAGATTGAAACATTACCTGAGATGGGCTTTCATATGCCACCTGGTGAATGTGTTGATGGTTTGTTCATCAGAATGAATTCATTGATTATATCTTGATGAAGGATTTGAAAGTCTTTGTGTTGACTATTTCGGAACCGTCCAAGGTTACCGCTTTAAGTCTTGGAAGATAATCGTTACGGAACTTGTCCAAAGTTTTTCCGATTTAGATTTTGGAAGTTGATCATTGTGGAACCGTCTGAGGTATCGCTTTAGATCTGCAATGTTAGATCGTTTTGGAACCGTCTGAGGTATCGCTTTAGATCTGCAACGTTAGATCGTTCTGGAACCGCCTGAGGTATCGCTTTAGATCTGCAACGTTAGATCGTTCTGGAACCGCCTGAGGTATCGCTTTAGATCTGTGATGCTTGTTTTTGAGTTGGTAAGTGATCAGAATGAATCTTCGGCTTGATTATATCTGAGAGAACCGTTCATGGAATTCAGGTGAACACGGCATGTGATTGAGAACATCTTTGTTGAAGATATCTGCCTACCTGAAAAATCAAGTTAGTGATATGCAATGTTTATGATGCATGTAAATGTGAGATATTCCCGGAGAAATATGCATGTTATGCTGTGTATGAATATGCGCATGATGCATGATGTATGATGTATGATGTATGAATATGTGAATGTATGAATGTATGAATGTATGAATGTATGAATGTGATGTCAAGCTTCTAATTGGAAAAATAAATTCCCACTAGTCAGCTGGACATGAATGTATTGTGATCGTTGATGATCTTTTGTCTTGCTTGAGTACCCTCGTCTGGGGAAATTCTTTGAGAACCCGGGTATCCCGTTGAAGGATCTTTGACTACTGCTTGGGGAACCAAAGGTAACTGGAAGTTCTGATGCCCTTTCAAATGGGAATGAGGAAGATGCATAATCCTCCGATGCACTATCTGACCAAGTCCGGGTGCGGGGATCACATCTTCTGAAGATAGTAATCTGGAACAACCCTGCTGGGGAATAAGACTTCTTTTGAAGAGAAAATCTTTTTGAGGAATTTGCTGAGAAATGCGTTTCTCTTGGTGATTTCCTTCTGATGGAATGATGTCCAGATGATCGGGACATTTCCTGAATGCCATTCCTGTTTTTCCTGGTAAACATCAATCATATTCAAATGCATATGTTCATTCAAAATTATCATTGGGACGCTTACGTATTTAAAACAGAAAAAGTGAAAATAGTGATTTTTGAAAGAGCTGCATTGAAAAGAGCCATGATAGGCGGGTTAGCACAGGGAGACAACAATCCTAGAAGTAGGAAACTGTCAGAAAGTTTTGAAAAATATTTATGAAGATAAATAGCTATGTGAAAATGATCCAGTCAAGTTTCAACTCTGCTATTGCCAATCTGTCTTCGAGCATCTCATCCCTCACTTGTTGGAAGAAAGTGATTAGACTGATCGGTGTCTTTGAGGTGTTGAATCTTGATGGTGAGTAGGCAGCTGAACGGAACATAGTTGTATGCTTCATTCCCTAACTTTTGCCTAGGCCGCCCTTTCAGGTTTTCAGCCTACCGGGATAGTATTTGTTTAGTCTCTAATTTTTGCCTGGACCGCCCTTTCGGGTTTTCAATCCACCGAGACGCTCATTTTTGCCTAAGTTGCCCTTTCAGGTTTTCAACTTAGCGAGCTGTTTTTTTTTCTTTTTAAGAGAAGTATTTTTTGACTATGTCAGCATTCACAGGGTGTGGGAAATCCTCGCCATCCATGGTGGTAAGCAACATGGCGCCGCCGGAGAATATTTTCTTGATTATGAATGGTCCCTCGTAGGTGGGAGTCCATTTGCCTCTGGGATCACCTTGTGGTAAGATGATGCGTTTGACAACCAAGCCACCAGTTTGGTATGCTTGACTTTTGACTTTTTTGTTGAAGGCTTTGATCATGCGCTTTTGGTATAGCTGACCATGACAAATAGCTGCGAGCCTTTTCTCATCAATCAAGTTTATCTGGTCCAACCGTGTTTGAATCCAATCGTCTTCGTCTAGATTGGCTTCTTTCATAATCCTTAGGGAAGGAATCTGAATTTCAATTGGAAGAACTGCCTCCATACCATAGACTAAGGAGAATGGAGTTGCCCCTGTTGAAGTACGCGCAGATGTGCGATAACCATGAAGAGCAAAAGGTAACATCTCATGCCAGTCTTTGTAGGTTACTGTCATTTTTTGTATGATTTTCTTGATGTTCTTGTTGGCAGCTTCCACCGCGCCGTTCATCTTTGGTCGATATGGAGAGGAATTATGATGTTTGATCTTGAACTGTGTGCAAAGTTCAGTAATCATTCTGTTGTTCAGATTTGTGCCATTGTCCGTGATAATCCGTTCAGGGATGCCATACCGACAAATGAGATTGTATTTGATGAACCGGGCTACCACATTTTTGGTGACAGAAGCAAATGAAGCTGCTTCTACCCACTTTGTGAAGTAGTCAATAGCGACCAAGATAAAGCGATGTCCGTTGGAGGCAGTAGGTTTGATTTCTCCAATCATATCAATACCCCACATTGCAAAAGGCCAAGGAGCCGTCAGGACGCTTAATGGAACTGGAGGTACATGTACTTTGTCAGCGTATATCTGGCATTTGTGACATGTTCGGGAGTGATGATGGCAGTCTGTTTCCATGGTAGACCAGTAATAACCTGCTCTCAGGATCTTTTTAGCCATTGTATGTCCACTGGAATGAGTACCGAAGGCACCATTGTGTATTTCTTCCATGATCTGTTCTGCTTCCTTCTTGTTTACACAGCGAAGTAAAGTCGAGTCATGGTTGCGTTTGTATAGGGTTCCATTGCTTAGAAAGAATTTGGCAGCAAATCTCCTTAGAAACTTTCTGTCGTTAATGGATGCCCCTTCAGGGTACTCCTGAGCTTCGAGATATCTTTTTACCTCATGGAACCATGGTTTTTCCTCGGTTCCTTCGGTATTGATCTCATTGCAATAGGATGGTTCATCTTGCCTGTAGATGGTGATCATAGGCGCCTCGTTGTCCCACCTGACTTTGAACATGGATGACATGGTAGCTAAAGCATCAGCTAGTTGATTTTCCTCGCGTGGGATGTGTTCGAAAGTGATTTCTTCGAAGTAAAGAATCAAACTCAGCACATATTCTTTGTAAGGAATTAGATTTGGGTGCTTCGTGTCCCATTCCCCTTTGACTTGGTAGATTACCAAGGCCGAGTCTCCGTAGACTTCCAGGAATTTGATTCTTAGATCGATTGCAGCTTTGAGACCCAGAATACATGCTTCGTATTCGGCTATATTGTTAGTGCAATTGAAGCATAACCTGGCAGTGAATGGTGTATGACCTCCTGCGGGGGAAATGATCACAGCTCCGATGCCATTGCCAAGTGCATTAGAAGCTCCGTCAAAAACCATAGTCCACCGGGATCCTGGCTCGGGTCCTTCTTCTGGTCCTGGTTGTTTGTAGTCATTGACTAGCATAATGTCTTCGTCTGGGAAGTCAAAGTTCAATGCTTGATAATCATCCACTGCTTGATGAGCCAGATGATCAGCTACCACACTTCCTTTGATTGCTTTTTGTGAAGTGTATTGAATGTCATATTCTGTTAAGATCATTTGCCATCTCGCTATTCTTCCAGAGAGAGCAGGTTTTTCGAACACGTATTTGATGGGATCCATCTTGGAGATTAGGAAAGTGGTGTGATTTAGCATGTACTGTCTTAGCCGGCGAGCTGCCCAAGCTAAGGCACAACAAGTTTTTTCGAGTAGTGAGTATCTTGTTTCACAATCGGTAAACTTTTTGCTAAGATAGTAGATTGCGTGCTCCTTTCGGCCGGATTCGTCATGTTGTCCTAGCACACACCCCATTGAGTCTTCTAACACAGT
Organism: Vicia villosa; assembly: GCF_029867415.1. Lineage (NCBI taxonomy): Eukaryota > Viridiplantae > Streptophyta > Magnoliopsida > Fabales > Fabaceae > Vicia > Vicia villosa. The sequence goes on from NC_081185.1 coordinate 109,446,957, forward strand.
TAGGTACATTATCAGAGGTCTGCCTTCCACAGGTGGCAACAAGATTGGAGGTTTTTGGAGATATTCTTTGATTTTGTCAAAGGCTAACTGGCATTTGTCATTCCACCTTTCCACTTGATCTTTCTTCAACAGTTTGAAGATCGGCACACAAGTAGTAGTCATGTGGGCAATAAATCGGGCGATGTAATTCAGACGTCCCAAGAATCCTCTGACTTGTTTCTCAGTACGAGGTATAGGCATTTCTTGAATGGCTTTAACCTTGGCGGGATCAACCTCAATACCTTTGCTGCTGACGATGAAACCTAAGAGTTTGCCGGATCTTACTCCAAAGGTACACTTATTTGGGTTCAGTCGCAACTTGTATTTCTTGAGTCTGTCAAACAACTTGTGTAAATGACCCAAATGTTCTTCCTCGGTGTTGGATTTTGCAATCATGTCATCGACATACACCTCTATTTCTTGATGAATCATATCATGAAATAGCGCTACCATTGCACGTTGGTAGGTTGCTCCTGCGTTTTTCAGACCAAAGGGCATTACTTTGTAACAAAAGGTTCCCCAGGGTGTTGTGAAGGTTGTTTTTTCCATGTCTTCGGGTGCCATCTTGATTTGATTGTACCCTGAGAATCCGTCCATAAAGGAGAATACCTTGCATTGTGCGGTATTGTCAACCAGTACATCGATGTGTGGTAAAGGGAAATCATCTTTGGGACTTGCCCGGTTCAGATCTCTGTAGTCCACGCACATTCTGACTTTCCCGTCTTTTTTAGGTACAGGGACGATGTTAGCTATCCAAGGAGGATAACTTACAACTTTTAGGAATCCGGCATTGAACTGTTTTTCAACCTCGTCTTTGATCTTTTTTGACATATCAGGCCTACTCCTTCGTAGTTTTTGTTTGACTGGAATGCTACCTTCTTTGATTGGTAGGCGATGAACTACGATGTCCGTGTCAAGGCCTGGCATATCCTCATAGGACCAGGCGAATATCTCGACGTAGTCTCGCAGCATTTGAATCAGTCTTTGCTTGACGCTGTGTTCTAAATCAGCCCCTATTTTGACTTCTTTCTTTTCTTCGTTGCTGCCCAAGTTGATGACCTCAATTGGCTCCTCGTGAGGCTGTATGGCCTTGTCTTCTTGTTCTAGCAGCCTTGCAAGTTCTCTTGGCACTTCACAATCTTCCTCACTTTCGTCCTCAGTTTGGTAGATCGGATTTTCAAAGTCATGACGGGCAATAGCAGAATCGTTGTTGACTGGATCCAGAGTGTATGTGAATCTGCAAGTTAATTATGTGAGTGTGTGTGAAGAAAAAACATAGCTATTAGAAGGCGAAGAAAGAAGGAAAAAGGATCACAAAATTTAAATATGCAAGCGTCCCATGATTTTATTGAATGCACATGATCATGATATGATAAGCCCTTATAGAAGGACCAGTGTGCTAAGGCACACGGCTTTCAAGCTCATGGTTCGATTGTTCAGGAACCACTTTTATCTTTGCACATTATACACAAAGAAAACAGGAAATGGCATTTACTCCTGGTCAAAGGAGATCACATCCTCAGCTTTCCAGTTGTTCAATCCACTGTTGTGAGCAGGGGGTACCCAGCTGTTCCAGTTGCAGTTGTCTTTTTCATCTTCCACAGCATTGATTTCATTAGTGGGAAAATGAGCCGGTGATCCTTCGGGATAAGGGATATACTCTGCTGGATACGAGAGCCCAGGCTGAGATATCTCTGTTGGCTGAGCGAGATGCTCGATAAGGCCGTCCCATGAAGTCGGGATGATGTCTTGAATAGAGACTTGTGCATCTTGGTGAGGAGTGTATGCTGACAGAAAGCAACCCTCGTTATTTGGTATTTCCCTGGCTTTTTCAAGAGCGAAATTGTCATCGTAATGTTCATCCCATCCAGTTGGGACAATGTCCTCCATGGCAATTTGTGAGCTCGGAGGAGCGGAATATTTCACCATATAGTCATATTTGCCGCTGGGTTCTCCTAGCGTGTCCCATACTTCTTTGGGTGGATTTTGATATTGCTCAGTGACGGGATTTGTGAAAATTTGATCATTTCCAACTTCATCACCCCATCCAGTCGGGGTAAGGTCCTCCATAGCAATATAAGAATTCTGAGGTTCGGCATACTGATAATTATACCCGCCGTTTGGTTCTCCCACAGCATCCCACATTCCCATGGAAATGGGTGGAATTTCATCTGGATATGGCTGAATGATATGGTTCAAGAACACTCCTTCATCTTCAATAGCGTTTACTTCTTGGCTGACGAAGTGTGACATTAATCCTCCAGAACGAGGACTTTGATCATTCTTTTGATTTTCACTATCATAGCCCAGACCTAGCTTGTCAGACTTGTAGGGTATATCGGGAAGCTGTCCCCATACTGTGCAATCACCCTGTTCAATCATGGCTTTGGCATCTTTGAGAGAAGCCATAGTTGTAGTTGGAGTAGCAGGAATATGCTTGGTGGTAGAGACATCTGGAGAGACCACCTCAAATGATTGGCATGGAGTTTCGATGAATTCGTCCTCCAACTCAACATATTTGGAATTGCTTAGGTGACTAACCACATATTCCTCTTCGCCATAGACTGTGACAATCTTTCCTTTTACTGGATATTTTAACTTCTGATGCAGGGTAGAAGTTACAGCGTTTGCCCCATGTATCCAAGGGCGTCCAAGTAAACAGGAGTAGGCTGGGTGAATTTCCATTACGTAAAAGATAGAATCAAAGATTTGAGAACCCACTCTGATTGGGAGATTCACTTTTCCGTATACCGTTCTGGTTGACCCGTCAAAGGCTCTTACCACAACATCGCTTGGTTGTAACACAATTCCTTCGAAGTCAAGCTTTTCTAGTACTGTTTTCGGTAACACGTTCAGAGAAGAACCGTTATCTACTAGCACATGAGATAGAGTGGTGCCATTACATTCAATGGAGATATGTAAGGCTTTGTTGTGATTTTTTCCAGCAGGGGTTAGATCCACATCAGAGAAACCGAGACCATTGCTCACGGTTAGATTGGCAACACAATTCTCAAATTGGTCGACTGAGATCTCTTGAGGCACATGCGCAGCTTTCAGGAACTTCATCAGAGCTTTGGCATGAGCTTCTGAATATTTTAGCAGAGATAGCATTGAGATTTTTGAAGCAGTGTGCCCCAGTTGCTCAACAATATTGTAATCACTCTTGCAGATGATTTTCAATATTTCCTCCATTTCTTGCTTTGATGGATCCTCAGCAGTGATCTCCACCGGGGTTTGAATTTGTTCAACTTGTGGCTCTTTGCCTCGAGCGTTGACATTTTGATTAGGAACTGGGACTCGGACTGGACCAGCAGCAACATTTGGAGAAATTTCTGGTGAAAAGATTCTTCCACTTCTCGTGATCTTGCTGGTACCCACAATATTACCCACAGTTGGAGTAGATAACTTTGCGGTCTCTTCAGTCGAGGTACTCTGCTTAACTCCATGAATGTAAACATTAGTGTTGTATCCCCATGGGACAGCTTTGTCTGAGGAGTATGGAAATGGAGTTGGACTAGCAATGACTACTGATGCCACTTTGAGTGTAGCAGAAATTTTGAATGGAGCCTTGGCAGAGATTTTGAATGGTAAGCTGGAGATCACTGAGACATCCTCTATTCTTATCCCGTTTGCAAAGACTTCGCACAGCACGTCCATAGAAGGGAGCCTCTCAAACATAATGATACGGCGATCCATCCATTTTTGAATTCCCATCCTCAGATTTTCACAACCATTGGGCAGGCATGAGCAATAAAAGCAGTCGGGGTCACACCCTGGGAAGTAACCAGCTCGGATTAGCTTTCCTTTGACTTCGCAGAGTGGAGTTGATAATTCGTTCACATCATAGATGTAAACAGTGTCCAGGATAGCGTTGACAGTTTTGTCATGCTTTGGCATAGGTGCTGTGATGACATTTGGAGTTTCTGGAGGATCGAACTCAATTTCACCAGCATCTATCATATCTTGTATTTTATTTTTCAGGGCCCAGCAGTGATCTGCGTCATGTCCTGGACAGTTTGAGTGATAGGCACATGTCGCATCAGGGCGATAATTCAGAGAGGAAGTGTTGACATTCTTTGGAGGACCTCTTAAGGTGATCAGATCTGCTTTTAGCAAGTGCTGCAATGCCTGAGAAATTGGCATGTTGATTTTGGTGAAATTTCTTCTTGGTGCATCTGGTCGATGCGTATATTTTGGCTGTTGATCTTTTTGAGGTGCAGATGCGGAGATCAGAACTGCCCCTACAGATTGATGCTGCTCACTTTTGCGACTTTTTTGAATTTGAGTTGCATTGACCTCATTTCTCCCACTGATGGGCCTTTTTGTAGTACCAGAGGTGGAACCTATTTGAATTTTTCCATTTTGAATGCCACTTTCGACACGTTCTCCGGTCAGTATCAGGTCAGTGAAACCTGATGATGAACTTCCCAGCAAATGGCTATAGAAAGGGCCAGTTAAAGTGCCCATGAACATGTCAACTAGTTCGCGATCAGATAAGGGTGGTTGAACCCTTCCAGCCATATCTCTCCACTTTTGTGCATATCCTTTAAAACTTTCTTTTGGTCCCATAGACATGCCCCTTAGTTGAGTACGGGTTGGCGCAAGATCAGCATTGTATTGGTACTGTTTGTAAAAAGCAGCAGCTAATTCTTCCCAAGTATGAACCTTGGTATTTTCCAGCTGATAGTACCACTCGAGTTGTGTACCCGACAGACTTTCTTGGAAGAAGTGAATCCACAATTTGTTATCCGTTGTATGAGGTTGTATCTTCCTCACATAGGATCTCAGATGTAGTTTCGGGCAAGAAACTCCATCATATTTTGCAAAGACAGGAACTTTGAATTTTGGAGGGATAACAACATCCGAGATGAGCCCCAGATCATTGAAATCTAAGCCAGGTATTTTTTGTATCTCCATAGCTTTCATACGGTCTTCCAGCTGTTGGTATTTTTCATTATCCGGTTCGTCCCCAGAATGATCATTTTCTTCATTTGAAGAGAGAGAGGGTTTAGCAGAACCCTGGTTGCTTTGATTGTCTTCTTGTTCATCATCACCGACTGTTTCAGGGATCGGTGGCTTTGTGAACTTTTTGACTGGAATTTTGATCTTTCTTCTCAGGTGACTCACACCTACAGATCCTTTGGGCTTCTTTTTCTTCTTGATTATCAGGGCTTTCAGTTCTTGCTGCCCCTTTGCCAGTTCCAGAATTGCCACTTGAACTTGGGCATTCTGTGCTTCGAGATTCTTGATGCTCATTTCAGATTCCATCTCTTCTGACTGAAATAAACAGCGAGAAGATGAGAAATCCGTCATGTGAACCTGTTATGCAATGTGTATGACTGGATGCCATGTGTATGCAATGTATGAAGTGTATATGCAATGTATATGAATGCAATGTATGAAATGTATATGCAATGCATGAAGTGAAATGTGTGTGCAATGTTTCAAGGATCTTAGAGTTTAGATTTGTTAAAGAAGAAACAAACGTTAGTTAATCAATTTATTTCTTTTTTTTTTTGCTTCTTTTTTTCTTTTTTCTTTGCCTCATTTGGGCTTACAAGACAGAAATAAAATAAATGATCCTTCAGGTCTCCCGTGGACGCTTTCTCTTTGCCCCCAGGAATGTGTTGATCTGCTGTTCTTCTTGAAGCTGTCCGGTGAGCTCCAATATCCTTCTCTCATAGTCCTGACAGTATGATTTGAAGGTGTCTCTTTCCTCTTTGAGTTGAACCCAAGATTTTTGCAACTCTTCTAGGTCAGTTGGCATGTCCGGGTGTAGAATAACTTGAGGTTCATATCCTTCGACCTCTGGTTCAATAGTCACAGGTAGAACAGCAGGATATGGCATAAGGAGTTTCTGAGCATGAGTGCGGACCCATCTGAGGTAGGGTTCCATAGGGATAGAATTCCATTGCCCCAGAGTTTTGCTTTCTATTCTATAGACACTGCCCCATGCATGTATGAACCTTCGTCGGTGTCTATGAGAATCATTCTCGTAATCAAACACAATGCCATGGATAATCATGTCATGAGGACCGTTGCTCCTTGCATATCCGAATTGGCGTAGAGCTAAAGAGGGATTGTAAGTGATGCCTCCTTTGATGCCAAGGAGTGGCACATTAGGGTACTCTCCACAATGATCAATGATAGTAATGTCTCTTTGAAAGAAGTTGTTCCACCGGATATCTGAATGAGACAAAGACATAATCCTGCGAGACCAATGCATTCTTTGTTCATTTCTCAACACTGATCGGGGAAGATGAAATGTAAACCACCTAGCCAGTAGTGGTATACAGCACATGAGAGTTCCTCGTTTCTTCATGGTACGAGTGTGTAGAGAATGTAGAATGTCTCCCAGCAATGTTGGTACCGGGTTACGGATTAGGAAAAGGTTGATGATGTGTACACTTATGAACTGGTCGGGATTTGGGAATAAAACCAACCCATAGATCAAAAGTGCCATAACTTCCTCAAAAGCTGGATAACTTTTGTTTTCTAGCAGTAGTCGAGCCTTTTCCAATAAGAATTTGGCAAGTAAACCCTTAACTCCACTCTTTGTTTCCCAATTGGACTCGATTTCTGATTTCCGCAGATGTAAAGCAGCAGCAATGACTTCAGGTTTTGGAATCCTTTCTAAACCAGTGAAAGGTAATTGATTTCGAACAGGCAATCCCATTAGTTCAGAGAATTCTTCCAAAGTGGGTACCAACTGGTAATCAGGAAAGGTAAAGCAATGATGTTCAGGGTCAAAGAACTGGAACAGGACCCGTATCATGTCTTCTTCAAATTTTGAGGTAACCAAATGGAGTAGGTGACCATGCCTTTCAGTGAATTGAACATTCCTGGGGAATTCTGACACTAAGTCTTTTAGTTCAGATGGTACCGTTGAGATGTTGATTCGGATGTAATCTTTGGTGGCGGGAGCCATTACCTGCAAAAACAAAGGTAAACTCTTTGATCCTTGAAGTGTTTGGTGCAAAAATGATATGCTTATGATGCAAACATGTGGCACACAAAAACAAATCAAACAATAGCCTTAGGTTTAAAGGCTTGCATGGAGCTGATAGGTGATACCCTCCCCACTGAAGTTGAGTTGGTTAAAACCTGTCCTAGAATAGTATTCGGGTTCTATGATCCTTGGAAGTAACATCTCAATACGGCGCTCGAGCGGCCGATCAAAATATTCCTCGAGGATAACTAACTTCGATCAATTTCAAAGCTAGCCACTTAATAGGCCACAAGTCAAGTTCAACTAAAAAGGTTCTAAGACAAATTAGTGTTTAATGACATTTCGGAAGCCTAATATACTCCTTGATCGTTTTCAAGGGACATCAGTATAAACCAAAGTATCGCACTAACGATGACTACCAGATCAACCGTATCGGTACATGCCGTACAGTTTCCTTGGTCTATTGTCATATACTTAAGGTATCTCGAGATTCGGGTTAGAATCTTTCACACAAGCAAAATACCCAAACAAACCTTTGAAAAATAGAGCAATCAAGTCAATCAATTGAAAACATCGAAGTGATCTATTCTCTTAAGGTAACCCCTTTTGAAAACATTTTGTTTTTGAAAGTATTTCCCCAGCAGAGTCGCCAGTTCTGTGGACCTCCGATTTTTTTTAATACCGGGCCATACCTCTGATCTGTAGAGATACGTGAACTGACTCTTTTTTGTCGCTTAATGCTTTCGCATTTTTTGAAAATATCACAGAGTCGCCACCGACCTTTTATTTTATCCAATTAAGGAAAGGTTTATAAAAGAAACAGAAAAAAGACCTTTAAGAAATTCTGGGTAAGGGGGTAGGTTATACAAAGGGAAGGTGTTAGCACCCTTTGTATCCATGGTTATCCATGGGCTCTTAAGTTTGCTTAGCTCACTTGTTTTTCGATCACTTTTCAATTGCTCTGAAATTGCTCATATGTGGTTTCAAATACCTTTGTAAATTGAATTTTGTAATGATCCGTGTGTGGATGTATACAAAATGCTTGTTTATCTTTCGAAAGATGTTTTGAAAAGAACGTTAACTTTGTAATAACCCGTGTTTGGATGTATACAAAGTATTGTCTTTTTTGAAAGTTTTGAAAAATCAACAGTGTATGAGAATTTTGTTTGTTTTGATTTGAGCAAGCAAACTAGGAGGTCTACCCTGAGTTGTAAGGTCTTTATCCTATTTCCTTTAAAAATCTATCCTTTCACCGGATATAAAAGCAAGGTTCGATTTTGTACTCGAAACAGTAGAATTTTGACTTTGATTTTGAAAGGAATGAGAAGGGATTACCTCAAGAGGTGCAAGTGTGATTGTGATTGGATTCAGATATTTATCTTTGAAGTTAGTGATCTAACGGTTCAATTTTATCTTTGACATACACGCAGTTTATATTTGCTGGAAATTAAAGTGCGGAAATGTAAAGTGCGGAAAGTAAATCTACGCTATTACATCGATTGTGCGGGAAATGTAAACTAGCCTATTTACATGAATTTGACATCCTATACATTTATCTAGGAATTTTAAATTGCAAGAAACATAAAAGGCATGTTTTTGGAATTTTTATGATTGGTTTTAATTATAATTAATGCATGATTAATTAAATTAAAATGAAGAAAAAAGATGAAAATAGATTTAAACCTAGAAATTAAGTTTAAAATATGTACAAAATATTTGTTAATTAATTTTAAAACAAAACTAATTTTTTTGGAATTTTTGGAAATTGATTTGAAATTGATTTAAGTTAATTAAAACATAATTATGCAAATAATTATACAAATAATTAAAACTTAAAAAGAAAATTATTCAAAATATGTACAAAATTAGTTTATAATATATAAACAATATTTAACACAAAGAACAATTTTTTTTATGATTTTTTGATTGGTTAGAATAATTAAAAAGCAAATATATAAATATATACTAATTAATTATGCAAAAATATTAAAATTTTGAAGAAAATAAAATATTTTTATTTCAGAAAATAATATATTATTTTAGAAGTCTAAAAATATTTTTTGTGTATTTTTTGGATTTTTAAAACTATTTTTAATTAATTTAACAAAGAAATCAAAATAAAATAGAAAATAAAATAGAAATTAAAAGGGATACTTATCAGGTGTGATGGGCTGGATAGTGCATGATATGGACTGCTTGTATGATGCGTTGGATTGGCTTTGAGATTGATCATGTGGCTCAGATTGAAGAGAATATGGTACACTTGTGTTGACCAGTCACGTGGGATTATCAAGACCTTTAGTAAGTCAGACTGGCCCCACTTTTGCCTGCGTGGACGAAGACAAGTTGACTGACGAACCACGCTTGGACGCGTGGTCGTCTTCAACCTCCATCTCTTTTATTTTTTTAAACAGATAGCGGGGGTTTTTAACCTCCCCTATTTGTACGTCAGAAACGCCATTTTTGATGGCTTCATTAACCTGCAAAAATAAGTGTTAGGGATAAACACAAGTGACCCAGATCTACTTAAAATCACCTCCTGAACACGATGGTGGTGTTAGTTTTGCCATTTGGACACTGTAACTATGGATTCGAAGAGGTTAAGGCTTAAGCATGCAAGAACACTTGTTAATGGCATAGGGCTATCCTCACGTGGAAACTCACATGTTAAAGCCCAGACCTGCCCTATAGGACCTCATGAACTCATTAGAATGATTAGTTTATATTGAGGTTAATTAAATATAAGAAAACGAAAATTGTTCATGTATGAATATGAAGAACACTTATGCACGTGATACGACTCTCATGGGACCACACAAAGAGTTTGTTCTTACTTTATATGATCTTAGAAGATGATTGGAATGATTGTATTGTATTGATATTGATTGGAAATATGAAATTGAAAATTACAAAGTTATGGAATTTTGAGAGAAGTTTGGTGTGTTTCTATGCTATGCTTGCTATATTTTCGTGGGTGTGTTGGCTCCTCTGTTTGTGAAATATGCAGCTTCATTTATAGGCCTTGAGGTGCTTAAATTTGAAGCTAAAAGCAATGATTGCTTTTGTTGAATTTTGACTTTCAAGCTTGGAACTCAAGCAACCTTGGTTTGCTCTTTCCTTAGCCTTTCCTTGCAGCTTTCTTGCTGCATAATTAAGCCACATGTGTGAGCTTTTAGCTTAGAAAATAAGCTATGATTTATCCTTCCTTTTTTCCTTTTTAATTTAATCTTAAATGATAAAATTAAATCAAAAAATGGAGAAAAATGATGTGGGCTTTGTCTTGGTCGTGGGAGGCCCATAATATCATGGAAATGATGTTTGAATGCTGAAAACTTGGCCCCATTTGGAAAAAATACATTTTTGAGCAATGTTGATTTCATGCATTTTCCCAAAATTTAGCCAACTTTAACAAGGTGTAAATCCTTCAATTTTTGTCATATGAAGGAGATCTTGCACTTTTTGGAAACCTCAAAGAGTCCTCTAACCAATGTCTTTGGTCTCATGTCAAAATGATTTTTGAAGCTCCTTGTGTGTCCTTTTGAAAAAAGTGTCTTTTTGTTGACTTTGAAAATGACCTGTAATGTCTTTGGTCATATTTTTCAAATGGTGAATCCAATGACCATGGGATCAATGGCATTTGAAAGATAATTGAATTTCCTTCAAAACAAGCTTTGGTTTGAATTTTTTGGATGAAGGATGAGAGAGTTATGATCAGTCAAAGTTGAGTTGACTTTTCAGGCAAAAACCCTAATTTTGAATCTTAGGGTTTTGTTGGTTTTTGATCTTTCCTTGATGAATTATGATCATCCAATGATCAAATGATGAATCCTTTGACAAAATATGGACTTTGACAAAAAATTTCATTTTTGACTGTCCGTTGACTTTTTTGGTCAAACGGGTCGTCTGTTGACTGTTTGAGCTGCTGACGGTGCGTCTGAGTGAATTGAAGTTTGAAAATTTGTATGATGGTACTTTGAGATATATGGATGTGTATGAAATCCATTTGAGCTCTCAAAAACTTGTTGCTCCTGTAAAAACAAGAAAAACCCTGATTAGGGACTGTTTGTGTAGGAGATAGTTAAGCGTACCTGATTTTTGTGCAGTGTTGAGTCTCTGCTAATCGCTTGATATTCAGAAGACTTCTAGAACAAAAATCTTGGAATTTTGAATTGTGAAAGATTGATTTGATTGATGGTACAAAACACTGAGAATTGTACTGCCAGCAGTTTGGCTGTCGACTGACTGTTCAGGTATTGATGTAGCAGTTAGAGTGAAAAATCAACAGTCAAAGTTAATTTTCTTTTTTGTTGTTTTTTTGTTTTTGTTTTATGTAAAAAATGAAAGTTTATTTACATGACTTGTTAAAAAAAACACAGACATAATAAATAACTAATATTTACTGTATGCGGGCAAAATTACCGATAATAACCCTGAAAATCATTTAATGCACAGAAATAGGAATATTTGACTGGCAGAAAACACACAAAATATTATCTTAGTAATTAAGCAATATTATGACAAATAGTACAACATTTAATACTGACAGTACAAATATTACATACTATATTGAACAGTACGACGAATAAACGGTACATTTAAGAAATAAGAAATACGGCAAATTTTAAGAATGACGGTTAATGACCCATGCTATGAATAATAACATGTAGATGATTGGGAGTGCAACCATTGCAGGTCCACACTCTTCAGGACTATGCAGGCAGAAGAAAGTCATGATCACCGTAGCAATGGTGATGACTGTAAGAAACAGTGTCTCTATCCACTTTGCCATTCTTGTCAGGGAAGAAGAGAAAATAGATATGAGATAGGAATTTGAAAGATGAGTTGGAATTTGATGTGAGATTTTATGAAAGAAAATGAGAGGTATTTATAGAATGGAAAGAAGGAAAGAGACGTTGGGGAATGATGTGATTCCGTACAAAAGGAAAATTTGAGTGGAAGTAAGATTTGAAAGAAAGTGTATGATAGTGTTGGAAAAAAGAGAGATTTGATTTTTGAAAAAGAGATTTGAAAAGATTTTTGCAAATAATGGAATATAGTACAAAAATTAGTGGGAAACAAAAGATAATAATAATCTACTTGTTACCAGTACAGTCTAAGTTTCCTGATTCTGCGCCTGCAAAAAGATTTAACTTTGTACCAATTGTGTCAGTACCATTTATCTGTAAATAAATAAATAGCATGTGTGAAGTAATACACAGTATTTGGCGTTTGCGTAAGAATAAGTTCAACTGCAAGCCAAATTACTGTAAGTATTTCATATGTCAGGATATTTGTTGAAATAAAAAAATCCATGATTATATGAGACCCTTAATTTTCAGATTGGAGTTTTCTTGAAAAATATGTGGGCAAATTTTGGGGTATAACACACTCCATGTTTCTCAATTACGTCCATCAAAAACCAAGACGTCAAGATAGAAATCCACCACGGTCCCTTTAAACAACTGTGATTAAATATCAGGGACATTTCACCACGGTTCCTTTTATCAACCATGGTGAAACTTTTAACATATATAAGCTAACTTAATTCACTTCAGAACAGATTGCGCTATAAAGTAAAACCCTAAATTCTCTCGCCTTATCCCAATCTCACAAAACTCCAACGTAACTTCTCCAACTAGTATGGATCAAGGAAAGATGTCACGAATCCTTGCAAGACGAAACACAAAACTCATTTCTTTTTCTTCATTTTCCACTAAACTTTTTAAGAAAAGGTGCGTACTTGAAATATTTTCCGCCATTCATTTTATGAGTTATGCTTTTGTTGTTGTTCAAGATTACTTTGACCTTTAGGGTTTATTGTTTTTCTTGTTGTTAAGATGGGATTATAGGTTTTAAATTGCTGTTTTTGTCGAGATAATTAAAATTTTAAAGTTTTTGTTAGTTATGTTGTTGTTTTTGTTGAGTTATGTTGTTGTTTTTGTTTATACAATTAATTCTTTTTTGTTAATGTTGATATTTTTATTGAGTTATGTTGTTGTTTTTGTTGAGTTATGTTGTTGATATAATTTAAATTTTTTTCTTAATATTGATAATTTATGTTGTGAAAACGATGACAAGAATATAATATAATAGGGAACACAGTGGGAAGCAAAAAGAACGTCAAGGATTGGTTATAACTGCTATTCTTTACTTTCTCTTTGAAACAAGATTACAAGTGTTACAAGAATAACAAATAAACCTCTCACCCTAAATTAGGATTTGCCGTATGCAATGATGAGAGACTAGTATGCTATTTATAAAAACCTAAAATACTAAATTAGTGGGTTTTTTCACAAATACCCATTACAAACTAACTTAGGGTACAAGCTAACTTAAACAATTGGACATAACAACCAAACCCAATTCGAAATATTAACAACCCTAGCATTTTGACCCTCACATACTAGAACACACTTCGACTACGGTATGTAGGTCTTTGACACCTGCATGCGAACATACTTCGACGACATGCATAAATCATGTCAAACCAGAAGCTACTCTCCAACCCAATAGAGTTCGATCCAATTCTCACAAATCTCCACCTTGGAATAAACTCTATAACATCAAAGAACAAACTATCTTTCGTCTTGCAGCTTTATCAACTGCATACAGTGGAAAAACTTGCAACTCGGAAAGGTCTTGGTAATCATATCAGCAACATTATGATCTGTCAAAACCTTAAGCACTTGGACTTTTCCACACTCGATTACTCCTTTGAAGAAATATAACCTTACATCAATGTGTTTGGTTCACTCATGATATGTTGAGTTCTTTGACAGGTGTATAGAACTTTGACTATCACATTTAACAGTGATGCCTCGACCTTGAAGTTTTAGCTCCTTCGCAAAGCCTTCAAGCCACAATGCTTCTTTCACAACTTCAGTGAGTTAAATATATTCCGCCTCTGTGGTTGATAAAGCAACAACCTTCTGAAGTGTTGCTTTCTAACTAATTGTTATGCCAAACATAGTGAAAACATATCCAGAAATAGATTGTTTGGAATCCATACTACCTTCATAATCAGAGTCGACATATCCTTCGATTACTGCTTTACTATCTTCACCCAAGGTTGCACCATAAATTAGGACTCTATGTAGATACCCATTTATGTACCTTAGAATCCACTTCAATGTTTTCCGGTGAGCTTTCCAGGATTCTCCATGTACCTGCTTCCAAGAATTACTGCATATGTTATGTCGGATATAGTATAGACCATAGCATACATCAAAGAACCTAATATATTAGCATATGGAATGCTATTCATACATATTATTTCGACATGAGTATTGGGACACTGATCAATACTCAGCTTGAATTGAGGGTTTTTCGGAGTCACAATAGGCTTTGAATTTGACATCCCAAACTTTTTCGAGAATCTTTCATAGGTATGCCTTTTGAGATAAGCATAATTTCGACTACGTTCTATCTCTTCGAATGTCAAACCTAAGAATCCTGGATGCAGCTCCTAGATCCTTCATATCTAACTCCTTATTGAGTTCAGCCTTCACCCTTCACATCTTCGCCATTGTTTCTTTCTATGAGAATATCATCCACATAAATCAACAAAATAACAAATGAATTACCAGGTCAAAATCGGAAGTAAACACACTGTTGAGGAGATTGTCTCAGTCCATATAAAGATCTTTTTAGCTTGCACACATAATCTTCCTTCCCCTTTTCGACATACCCTTCAGGTTGCCTCATCAAGATTATTTCGTCTATATCATCATACAAGAACACAACCTTCACATCCATATGTTATAGTTCAATATCGAATTGTGCCACCGTGGCAAGCAACATTCGAATGGACCCATGCTTCACAACAAGAGAAAACACGTCATTGAAGTGGACACCTTCTTTTTTAGTGAAACCCCTTGCGACCAACCTTGCCTTGTATCTCTTCGATGCCACTCCTTCGATTCGTTCCTTAACTTTTAAAATCCTTTTACAGCTGACTAACTTTGCTCAAGCAGGTTTCTTGATCAGTTCCCAGGTGTGATTATCATGAAGAGATTTCGTCTCATCATTCATGGCCTTCACCCATTCAGTCTTATTTTGACTCCTTATAGCTTCTTTATAGTCTCTAGGTTCTTCGTTTAGAACCTCACTTGCAGAGATTAAGGCATAAGCTATAAGATCTGCATACCCAAGTCTCAGAGGTGGCTTGATGACTCTTCTTGACCTATATCTTCACAATAGGTAGTCATTGACAGCTTCCTAAACTTCGTCAATGTCTTTTGCTTCTTCTTCAACTTCATCTGGGATATGCAACTCAGCATCAACATGCTCCAACTCAACAGGAATCTCTACCTATTCCAGCTATTCGTTGGATATTTCTGCAGTTCAACCAATATCATCAGTTTTATTAAAAGCCATTTCAACTTCATTGAAAACTACATCTCGACTGGTGACACTCCTTCTGTGACCTAGCTCTAGGCACCATAGCCTATAAGCTTTGACTCCTTCAGGGTATCATTGATCTTTAAAAGATCTCACCTCACAAAAAATTCAAAAACAAAGTGAAGTTAACAAACATATATCTCATAACTTACACCACAAAGAAGACATAGCAATGCAATGCTATTCTAAAGTGAAGAGAGCAATCAAAATAATAAAGATTACCCAATATCAGTAGCTAAGACATGCCCACAAGTATCTATCATGGAACATCTTTCAAGGAAGGAATTAGTCCTCAAGATACAAGACTAGATAGTAAAAGCACCAAAACAATCTCCAAGATAGGAGTTAACTTGCATTGCAAGCAAGAGGACAAGATAAATGAAAGTAGTGCGTGATTCACATTTATATGAAAGCATACTTCAATTAATCAAGTCAAACATGGATCCTCAACCTTAGAGGTCTCACCAAACAAAGAAGAATGAAACAAGGTGGGAGAAAACAAATTATAGCTCCTAAATAGTCACCATGTTGAATTGATAATTAAGTATCAATGAAGGATCAAAGAAGCAAGGCGCGAGAATCCTTATGAACTTAGAAGTCAAAAGTAAAACAATAAAAAAGGTGGATCATATGCCTTAAAGGCTCACCGCAAAAACATCATCAAGCTAAAGTTGAAGAAGAAATAAGATTTAGATCTTTTAGGTCATCATAATAATATTACAATCAAATGTATGTAATTAAATCAAAGAGCATAGCACTAAAGGCTAAATGACAATAAAGGTCAGAAGAAATCATCAAGGGTTCAATCCAAATTGGAACAAAAGTATTGAAATGACATACATAAGGCAAGTGCCTAAACCATGATCACAAGGTGATGAAACTTAAGCAACAAAAGCAAACATAACAAATACAAGTTAGGGAGCTTAAATAGATAAATCAAATTTATCTTAAAACCCTAAAAATTTCATGAAAATTAAGTGAAGAAATGAGAATCAAATTCCCAAAAGATTGCATAAATGCATTCCATATATCTCACAATACAAGCAAAAGAAACACAAAATGATCACATTCAAAGTGAAAGATCAAAATGATCAATCGAGGTCAAATGCCTATTAAGTATTTAAAAGACTATCCTTGAGATTATCATACCTCTAATCATTAATTACAATCAACAATTGTACAAGAACATGATTCCAAGATCAAACACATCCCAAAACAATGCATACTTCAAGGTAGGACTTAAAATCAAGAAATGCCTACTTCAAGGTAGGACTTCCAAATAAAACATTGCCTACTTTAAGGTAGGTCTTAAAAATTAAACAATTCCTACTTCGAGGTAGGACTTCCAGATCAAACATTACCTACTTCAAGGCAGGTCTTAAAATCAAACATTCTCTGCTTCAAGGTAGGTCTTAAAATCAAGAAATGTCAACTTCAAGGTAGGTCTTAAAATCAATCAATGCCTAATTCAAGGTAGGTCTTAAAATCAAGCAGTGCCTACTTCAAGGTAGGTCTTCCAGATAAAACATTACGTACAACGGTAGGACTTCCAATCATGCATCTCTATCCTACTTCTCATGGCAAGATTAATTGAGAACGATGCAAGAATGAGATAAAACAAGGCGATGATGATACCTAATGGAGAACAAGGTTGTTGATGATGAAAACAATGAAAAGAAGTTATTTATGATTTCAAGGAGAGTCGTTTGCAAAAGGAAACACTAAAAAATGTTGAAAATTGAGAGAGTTATGCCCTTTTGACCATAGAACCAAGAACTTGTCAAAATAAGTCAAACACCTTGAACCAACTTTGAATCTTTTGAACTTTACTTGAAATATAAGGCATGATGAAGTACATAGGGCCTTAAAATGATGTTATATTGAAGCACACTTGATAATGAGACTTAAAGCTTGATGAAACTTGTTGAAGAAGACGTGGAAATAAACACATGAACCTATAGAGTTTCTTAATGAATTAAGCTACATGATCTTCATATTGACTTGACCAAATGAAATTAAGAGATGCTCAAGACATGATACTTTGATGATAAAAGTCTTCCTTTGAAGTTTAATCCATTGTACTTCCATGAATGACCAGTTGATTAAGAGCCAACCCTCAAAATCCTAATTTAGGAGAGAAGATGAATGTACCTGGCTCAACACCTACAATGTACAAGGTATGAAGAGAAACAATACATTTTTTTGTACTTTGGTTAAAGATTAGCGTAACATAAAAAAACATGTATTCACAAGATAAACAAACATGGGTGCTTGGTGATCCCTCAAAGGCAAGATTAGCACAAAAAGAAAGGTCACTCTCAAGATTGTAATCTTGACGTGTTGCATGAATATAAAATGGTTGAGTGATCTTAGGGTATAAAAATGGTCATGCTTTCAATTTCAATTAAAAGTGCCAGTGCTAATACTAGTGTCTATGAGTTAGTATTTGTGTCGTATCAGGTATATGTGTCTTGCTTTATCTGCTGTGACATATATAAAGCCTTCAAATTCCAATTCCAAAAAATAAAAATACACTCACACACTCTGCAGATATTTAATTCATAAAGCTGAAATGAACAAGGTACTAAGGAGAAGAGCATGAAACAAAAAGATCCAAATTTTTCTAACACTGTTTTGCTTATACTCTACGCTATCTTCTATGTGTACTTTAAGCTCGGATTCAATTGTTTATTTGATCTTTTTTCTTTTGTACTATTATTCGTCTTGATTAATTGCTTTGTTTTGTTTTTTTTGGATTCACATTTCTACTGATTTGCTCATTGATTAGATTCCTAGCTTAAAATTTATGAAATGTGATTTCGTATGTTTTATTTGTATAATCTTCAAATTTAACTAAGATTTTAGACTTAATTAAGTTGTTTCTTTGTATGGTTCTTATTAGTTAAATTAATCAAGTTTTGGTTCTGTTGATGCTTTCAAATATTGATAATTGTATTGTATCGGGGTTTGAAATGTCATGTAGATTGTATAAGAGTTTGATTCTACTAAAGAAGGATTTGGATTCACTTTGGGAATTGGACTTTATTGTATCTTGAGTTTATGAAAATGTTATGTTAGGGTGATGATTTTTCTTATAATGGGTTCATTATCTGGCACTAGTGAAATAGTTGAAGCGAGGGAGGTTTCAAGTATAGGGAAAGGTGATATAAGGATTTGCAAGTGGTTTTTGGAATGTTTCATATGTATAGTATGTTCTTAAATGCTTAACTGTATTGATATGATTCTTTGAGTCATAGGTTGCTATTTTGATTAAGAATACTTTTGTGCTATTGCAACTTGTTCTACTCGAAGAATATAAACAATATCAGCAGTCTGTTTCACTTTTTATTGTTTTTCATGGTTACTTGGGAATTATCCATTCTTTGTTGTTAGAAATTTTGTACTTTCTTTAAAACTTAGAGTTAGAATAGTTAGATAAGAAACTCTCCAGTGACCTATGCTTACTGGTCGGCTGTTGGCATTTTATTATTACCCTCATTCTTCACATCCTCAAAAATTACCCTACCAACTGTTTGATTAATTGCTACTGAAAATTGATTGTTTTTAAAGTTATTTAAAGAGGGTTTAAAACCCCTGCAATCTGTCTCTTTTTCTTTAGTTTTAACTTTAAATGACGTGGTGTGCCACATAAGCCTCCATTAGTGGAATCTAACCGGAGGGACCAAAAATAAGGACGGAAAATATTGCGAGGACCATTGTTTGAAGAAATTTTTTTATGGTCTAAAATTGAAGGTTGCCATATTTATATGCACCCCTGACATATTTAACCCTTATTACTATGTAGTATAAGCCTTTAATTATGGAGATATCAAAAGTCTTTTGCTTGACCCAACTAAACCCTTTATAACTAGAAAATCATCTATTTGGTGGCGGGATATTCGGAGCATCGTGGAAACTTCGGGTATGGAAGACTCTTGGTTTCAAAGAGAAATTTCATGTAAGCTTGGTTCAGGATCAAATATATATTTTTGGAGATTTAATTGGTTAGTTCCCCAACCTCATAAGGACGTTTTCGTAGTTGTTTTCGAGTTGGTAAGTGATCAAAGGTTGATGGTTAGCAATGCAGGTTTGTGGTTGTCGGGTGTTTGGTCTTGGAATTTTGGAATTAATTCTGCTTCTGTGTCTGCATATGTGTGTGATCAAGTCCAGGAATTGCACAATATTTTGGAACATATTTTGCTTGTCCCTTTCGTTGAAGATTATGTTTCGTGGTGGCGGGAGCCTTCCGGTTTTTCGGTTAAAGCTGCGTATAAGTTTGTATCCGTTAAGGTATTTCCAATTTCTTCACCAGTATCAAATTTTTCAGTTGCTTTAAATTCTTCATGGTCTGCTATGGTTCCTAGTAACATCCTTTTTTTTTTCGCTTGGAGACTTTTTTGAGGAGGCTTCCAACAAAAGATGAATTGGCTCGTCGAGGTGTTTTAGGAGGTGTTCATAATTTAGTGTGCCCTCTCTGTTTTGGTCAAGTTGAGGATTTAGTCCATTTATTTTTGTTATGTTTGGTTTTTGTGCAAGTTTGATCAATTATGATGGAATGGATGAACATTAATTATTTTCTACCCCAAACTGATGTTATGTCTCATTTTTTTAGCTTCATGATTGTTTGATAGGGAAGATAAAGAAAAAGTTGTGTATTCTTCTGTGGTTGTCGGTTGTTTGCGCTATTTGGCTCTCGAGAAATGATATTCTTTTCACAGGAGGTTGCTTTAGTTGTACGAATATAGTTCTGCTTGCAAAAAGACTTTTTTTTAATCAAAATTACTTTTTATTTCCAAAAACAATGAAGTACAACCGATCATAAAGATCTAGGTGATGAATCAACAATCCCAATCACAAATGGACTTAATCTTCAATACATAGAGAATAGATGTTTACATGAGTTTGAAGATTTCTATTAGACTACATCTAATAATTGTATTGTAAATAATGTTTCTATGAAGTTGAGGATCAAGGGGAATTTTTGCAAAGATGAAATTATTTCGAGCTTGCCAGTTGCTATAGATTGCTTCCGCTGTGGCAATTTTAAGAATACTTTTCTCTTTGTTTCATTGAAAATCCTATATATTTTCTGCTGGCATTCTTGTACTCTTCAATTGTAGCCTATCCACTGAACTACATTATGCCAAATCTCACGTGTTGTCGTGCAACCAAAGAAAAGGTGGGCTCTTATTTCAAGTGCTTGACATAAGCAACATACACCATCTGTTTGCACACCAAATTTCTGCAGCCTATCCTTTGTAGCCATTCTACCAAGAGAGTTGAGCCATAGTTAGAATTTTGCTCTTGGCCATGCCTGGTTATTGAAGAATTCCTCCATTCAACTGAACTCTTCTCTCCTCTGAGCTCTTTATATACGACAGTTGTTTTATACACCCCTAACTGCATAGTCTCAGCCCAAGCTCGTGTCTGTTTTATGCACTCTCTATGCTTGCAAAAAGACTTGTTTAGGATCGGGTAAGTGTTAAATGTTTGAGGTCTTTGGAGAGCAAATGGGAGGATTGGTGTAAGTATCTATTTAATTCTATTTGCTAATTTTGTAGAGGGCTTAATGTCTATCTCCCTTTCTCTTTTGTATTTGGGTTGATTATTCATAATACTCAATTTAATACAATTATGTGCCTATAAAAAAATTACAAAGACTAATTATGAATTATTCTATGCGGCAGCGAAAATATGATTATAACCTACATGTTTCGGCTAATATAATAACATACTTGGCAACACATGATGCACAAGTTCCAAGTGTGGTGGCCGGTGGATTTAAGCATCATCTGATCGAGCTTTTTTCGGTTGTAAAAGTTACTTTTAAGCTAAAGTTAAAAATAAGAGCTTTATAAATAAAGCTAAACTTGTTTGGTAATATTTATAATTTTTCAACTTTAAAAATTCTTTTAAACTAAACTGTTATATATATATATATATATATATATATATATATATATATATATATATATATATATATATATATATATATATATATAAATATTTTATTTAATATATAGATGAAATAATATAAAAAGTTAGAAAATAATAAAATATGATTTTTCGTCTAATTTTAATACAGTATTTGATGTAAAATATTTGCAGTAAAAATACTGATTTTTATTCATACTTTTAAAAATTATAAAATATTAAATATATATGCATAAATATTTTACACAAAAATGACTACAAATTAAAATAAAATACTACTATATTACTAAAAGATAATGTTGGCAAATGTATGAAGAAAATTAATTGAGAAAAATAACTACTATACTACTATATACTACTATACTACTATATTAAGAAAATTAATTGAATATTATTTTATAAATATTTGAGAATATGTGAAGATAATGTTGGTAGATGTATGAATAATTTTTTTTTGAATTAAATAAAAAATAAATTAATATGGGAAGAATTATAAAAATGTATGTTGGAGTGAGGAATTAAGAAATAATTTATAATAATTTAATAGTATAACTTGTATTTACTAAGATTCGAAGATATATATATATATATATATATATATATATATATATATATATATATATATATATATATATATATATATATATATATATATATATATATATATATATATATATATATATATATATATATATATATATATATATATATATATTTGTGAAAATATTCTGAAAAGTTTTATAAAGTAACTTTCAACAACTTTAATAAAAGCTCTTTAAATTGAATTTTTATTCTTCAAATAAAAGTTACTTTTTTATAAGGAACTTTTTCTAAATAATGTTTGATCCTCATTCTCCTTTAAAGTAGAAGATAAGTAAACAAAAAGTCAGATTAAACGGTACCTAAGTATATCAAAACTAGCTGGTGGTTATCCCGTGAACTCAAATTCATCATAAAATAAAATTACATGTATAATTACACATAGAAATGGGGTGAGTCGGGGACGATTATTACCTCCCCCAAATTCAAATCCGAATCCCCAAATAATTCTTGTTCCCCGTCCAAATTTAAACACGGATGGAAAATTAAAACTCAAACCCGATCTAAACAGGTTCGAGTTGGATTCAGGTATTCTTGCTCCAAATCAATTTTTTAAATAGAAATACTTGTTTTTTTTTTCAAAATTAAATTATATTATAAATAATAAAATTAAACAATTTCAAACAATTCCATACATATATTTCAAATATTTTAAATAATAAATACAAATCGAAATATCAAAACATTGGCCACATATTTAATATTTTAAATTATCAAAAATAAATAATAATGTATTTAATAAAATAAATGGGACATGTTCGAGGTGGGTACTAGTGTCCTCATTATTCAACTCGTCCTCATTTTATAATCGGGGGAAAATCTAAACTCGAACTCAAACCCAATCAAAACAAATTTTTCCCGTATACTTTGAAATGGGTTCAAATGAATAACCGCATATCCGGGTTTTGTTACCATGTCTATGTATAATTTCCTAGAGATACCAATAATTCCCGGGAAAACCAAATTTAACATAAACCAATATATCACCAACTAATGGAGGAATACTCTGCCCCTAACTCAATTTGAACAATATTTTTCAGAACCCCTCAAATCATAATGATTTCACCATGTTATAGTTTAGCTAGATCTCATGAATAACAATTATTCAATCTCAAAGCTGATATAATATAAATGTATTCTAGGATAAAACTTAAATTAGTGGATAGACGGGAGTCTCGTTCCAAAGATTATACTAAAACTCATGATTTTTTATATTTTTTGGGAAAGACAAAAAAATATACCATATGGTAAATTTTTCTCTTTTTTTTTTTTAATGTTTTTGTTTGATTAGTTACTATTTTTTTAAAAGGAATAACTACAATAATCATACATTTTTTTATTTTAACAAGAGATTTGTTACTATTAGGTCGTGGCTAAATTAGATTTTTCTAAATTAAAATTATAAAAGTTAAGTTAAACGACTCTTTACCAACTTAAGAGATACAGTTAAATATTTGTTAAATCGCCTCATATTAAGCCAAACACATAGTCGATTTCAAAAATTATTTTTATTGTACATTCACTTGATGTGACTCGCGTCATTAATGTAAGTTGTTCATTTTAAAATTTATGTTAATGTATTGTTAGATTTATTAGTATCTTAATGTAAGTTGTTGCATTTTGGCTATGTTGTCAATTATCAACATGTATTATACAACTTTTTAAAAATGAAAGTAGTCCACAAACTTTAAATCAATAGACTTAATCAAAAGTGAAATGTCTCGGTGTAGTCCGTAAAAATTGGGAGCACTAACGGACCAATGCTTCAGGATAATAAGAGAGGGAGACATCACATCTCAACCCAAAATTTTAAGGTGTTAGGTAAATGAGTTTTCTCTCTTATATATCCAACATTTCACCCGTTCATAGACAATGTGGGACTTTGACCACTCATGCTTGCACCCAATATTCTCCACCACAAGTATGAGTCCCTACATCCTATAACAGGATCTAACACCGAATCCAGATTCCACTCCTCCACCAAGCCGAACCACGACTCTGAAACAAGTTGTTGGAAAAGTAACAACATAAAGAAAAAAGAGGAACAAAATAATAACACAAGAGATTAACGTCTAGTACACCCATACCGTCCAAAACAAATATTTAACTACATCTCACAACTCTAATACAAGAACATAAGAGAACAAAGAAAATCAAATACAAGTTTAAAGTGCTTTTGACTAATGCATCTTGTATAGAAAAACTTGAATCTTATATATAGTTTTGTACTCCCTCTTTCTTCCCAAAACTAAGCGATGCGGGACTTCTTTAACATATATATTTTCAACCCAACCCCAACAATCTCTACCTTGATTGAAAATAATACATAAGCTTTCATTGTCTTCACCGACAATCATACTCTACTGTAAAAAGTATCAACATGTATATTCTCAATCAATCTGAACAAAAATATATGTAAATATATTAACAAAATACTAGAAACTAAACTAGGCTTATGGAGAAAATTCATTATTTGACACACAAGTAGTAAAAAGAAGAGAGTGAAGACGGAAAAAAATGTACAATATGGTTCACGGCGATGTCGGGCATTTGAAATTTGAGGATTGTAATAATTTTTAACAGTGATGTTTGTAATATTTTGGATCTCGTTTGGAATATTAAAATGAAGGCATGGAAGTGGTCTTTTATAAAAATTTCTATTACTAAGTGTAATTTTTATGAGTTTTGTAAAGATCTATTGTACTATGTTGCGTAAGTTTCAGTTGGTTAGTAATCTATCTTATTCGGAGTTCTGTTCTCGATCTTTTGTAAACGGGGTTGAGTACCCCTACTACTTTGGAATCATATTGTTTTAATTGAGGGTGTCAACACCAAATTAAATTCAAGAGTACCTGAGTGTTTACCTATTAATTAATACTCATCTCATATGCGTAATTATAGGAAAATGTATGCTGGACACTTGGACACTTCAAAACGAAACTTACAACCTTCAAAGGGACCCTAAGTAAACTATAACTAAAATAATTAATTAATTTCATTTAATTATTTTTATCTTAAAAAATACATATTTTAAGGTAAACTAAATATAAATTATATTTAATTTAATTTCTTTATTTTTCCATATTCAACAAATAATTAAAACTATTTTTTATATTTTCCACTACACTAATTTTAAGAAAAATATAAAAAATACAACTTTAAACGTTATATTTGAAATTTTTCATAATAATAAATTTAACTAATATTTTAGGCTCAAATAGGTAAATCATAAATTAGCAAGTTTTAAATTTTTGTCCCTGTATTTTTTCCTTAAAATAATCTTTAAATATTAAAAAAATATTAATTTTAAAATTCGCAGATAAAAAAAGTTAAAATTATTTTTTACCTATAAATTTTGTTGCAAATTTTAATATTAGGGATAAATATTATTAAACTTTGATTTTGTGTAAGAGTTTAGAATGATAATACAATGTATCAATCAC
This sequence comes from Vicia villosa, assembly GCF_029867415.1. Taxonomy (NCBI): domain Eukaryota; kingdom Viridiplantae; phylum Streptophyta; class Magnoliopsida; order Fabales; family Fabaceae; genus Vicia; species Vicia villosa. Next base: position 109,472,322 of record NC_081185.1, read on the forward strand.
TTGATTGATCTTCCCTTTCAAGCAAACAATTCTCTTAATGATATACAAGTGTTCAATGAATGTATGATATGAAACTTTGATAATTTTCAATGAAAGTTAAGTGCAGAAAGTTTCAATAGAAAATTCTAGTATGAAACACTTTGTATTTTGAAAGATAAAGGATTTGAATTTGATTTGAATCGTAGATGAAAGTGGTAGATTTTTAATTCTGAAAACTAAGTTTATATAGCCTTTATACAGCCCTACAAGAGAGTATAATGTATGAAGGGATGTCATGATTCAAGAGAACGAGTGCAGAAAAAATTCTGTTGGAAAACTAAGGATTTGTTGGCATTGCTTTGAGGGAAACCGATTCTCCAAATAAGGAATCCAGTTCCCATGCACTAACGTAAACAAAGAATTCAAATATGAGACTGAGGAACCAGTTCCCTAATATGGGAACTAAAGTTCCATTGAAGCGAGTTAAAAAAAAAAGAAGCAAAAACAGAGGGTTATGGGAAATCGGTTCCCCTAATAAGGAACCCGGTTCCCATATGCCTAAAAGCAAAAAAAAAAAAAAAAAAAACTTTTGAGACAAATGTAAACGCTATTTTTTTGTGATCAAAAGCATTTTTAAACATCATGGCATGAATGAAACATATCTATGAACACTTGTATGCATATAGAGAGATTTGTATGTTATACCTTAAAACATTTTGATCAAGCATGCTAGAATTCTTGAAGACTTGAATAATTCTTCAAACTTGATATGCTAGAGTCTTTAAGCCATAAATGCCTCATTCCATTTTGTAATGATAGTTTGTATTCATCAAAACTACTTTAGGAAGCTTGACTTCACAAGTGGAATAAGATTTTGTTGTTGTTGTTATATTGAATTCTATTGGTTTATGTTTCACTATCAGATATAATATGTCGAGTAGTATGATTCTAGACACATACTATTTAGGGTGTTACATAAGAAGACAAAGAAAAATGAAAATGAGTTTTGCTTGATTGCTTGAATTACTTCTTTGTTTGATGCTTAGATATTCTTTTCCTACAACGGCCAAACACTCATTTTTAAACATCTAGCATTTTTTTTATGTGGTCACCCTTGTTATGATTTGAGATATAGGTTTACGAATTTCATTAATGTTTGTATTGCTACTTCATTTTAAATTCTCTTTTAATTTTTATATTTTGTTTTATTATTTTATTAGTTTTTTAATGATTTTAATTTAAATAAATAAATATAAGAAAAATGAGAAGGGTCTGTTAAAAATGTATATGTCATTCAAAATGTGCTACAAATTAATTTATTTAAATTTTTTTTGCACTTTACTTATTAGAAACGATAAAGAAAAATCAAAATTATTTAAAAGTAAAATAGAGCGACTGATTTGGTGAATTGACTATAAAAAGACAAACTATAATTTAATTTAGTAAATATTGTGCGTTCATTAAACAAATATATTGTCTAAATTGGTCGATGCAATTTATAAAAAAAAATTTACTTTTTGAATTTATATAAAAGACAATTATTTGACTCATATATTATTTAAATATATTAATTACTTAATATATTTAAAAATTAATTTTTTTCTTATAAATAACACTAGTTAGTCTTAAGCATTATTTGGCATTTAGAGGACACCTATAAACACTAGATATTAGACAATGACTGAAACATAAGCGTGGGGCATGAGGCAGAAACCTCTCTTGTCTTACGTTAGAGGAACTTTCAAATCAGGTTTCATTGTAAGACCATTTACAATGGGGGTGTTGAAAAAATTATTCAATAGTTGAATGTCTACAATGGTTTGTTGAATGAGGTGTTTAATGTGATGTTGATTAATTGGTGTTGAAAAGATTCAACATGTTGAATGAGAAAAAAGTGGGGCCACATGCAACACTTTACACAATTTTATTGGTTGTTGTGATTATTTAGATTTTATTTTTTTTAATCATTTAAAATTAATTATTTCATAGTAAATAAATTTTTTATTTATTTTTATTTTTATCAAAATTCATTATTTTTTTCCTCTATAAATAGAGACTTAGTTCATTTGATTTGGACTCATAAAAAAAAATTCACTTTTTTCTCTCAATTTTTTTTCTATTTAGCCTTAAAAAAATCATTGTTTGTAGCTCTAAACATCCTTGTAGTGAAATGGATCCCAACAATAACCCTTTTAACACCCTGAAGCAAGTGAGTCTAGTACACCGGAGTCATTCTCGACCGAGGTGCTACCTGCATTTGCGAATCACGTGCGTGCTAGATCTGTGATGCGTGATTCAAATGTACATCACGAATTGCAAGCAGATCTAGTCAAACACATATGGGAAAAGTTCGGAATATTTCATAATTAAATAAATTGTTTGTGAGCCGAGTCTATTGTACTAATTAAATTATGTGTGTTTCATTTTTTGTGTGTTTCTTTTTTAGTGTGTTGTGTGTTTAGTGTATTTATTGCATTTTTAAATTTTTTTATAATTTTATTTTTTTAAAAAATAACTATTTTTACATCTCTTATTTATTACTTGCAAGAAAAAAAATTAAGAATAGAAAATTAGAAAAAATAAATAAATTATTAAATTTAAAAAAAAAGTTTAAATATTAATTATTTTAATTTAATTTTAATTGATAATAGATATTAATATATAATATCTATTATATATTAATATAATAGATATTAATATATAATATCTATTGCAACAAAGCTTCAAACCCTTTCTAAAGCGGTTGAATAGTCGATATGCTTTCATTGATTTAAAAAACATTGAAAATTCATATTCTATTACTCCGTTGTTGCTCCCAGATTCTCTAGAAACTTTCAAAAACCGTCTTATTTCTCTCGATACAAGCAAGTGTTTTCCCACGGATTTACCCCGTCACGCAATAACACGCAACAATTGCTGTCCTCCTATGCAATCACCATTTAAGTTCAAAGAATTTGAATTCAAAGACTATGATGCATCTTCAAATTTTCCTCTTAGAGTTAGAAAACCATGTCATTTAGTTGATGAAGAGTTTATAGCCAAATTTGAAAAAGGCATAGCTCTCATGAAAGCATTACCTAAAGATGATCCACGTAGTTTCTATCAACAAGCTAAAGTCCATTGTGCTTATTGTAATGGTGCTTATCATCAACAATACCCTTTTGAGAATCTAAAAATTGATATTCATAGATCATGGTTCTTTTTTCCTTTCCACCGTTGGTACCTTTATTTTTTTGAGAGAATCTTAGGTAATTTAATTGGTGACCCAAATTTTGCTCTACCCTTTTGGAGTTGGGATACTATAGATGGCATGCAAATCCCACCCTATTTCACACACATGAATTCTTCACTTTATCATAAACTAAGAGACATGAACCACATTTCACCACATATTGTAGATCTTCAATTCATTGGAGATGAGAATTTTGTCTCTTCTCAAAAACAAATTTCTCTCAACATTGCTGCTATGTATAAACAAATGGTTTTAGCTTCTACTAAAGAATTATTCATGGGAAGTCCTCTTAGACATGGAGATGAGTCACATCCAGGTATTGAATCATTAAATATGTTTAATACAATATGTTCAGTGGCGGAGAAAGAAATTTTATGGAGTCTGGGCAAAATTTTTACTATGTTTTTATTAATTTTACACCATATTTTTACTAATTTTATCTAAAAAATTTGCGCTTCATTTTATTCAAAAATTTCACACCATATTTTTACTAATTTTGTTCCTAATTTTGTCTAAAAATTATTAATTTTTCTCCTGATATTATCTAAAAATCGACTATTAGGTGGAGAGTATAAACCGAAAGGATGGATTGAGCCCGAGCGCGTGCCCGGGTTCGCGGGGCTGTAGCTTCGCCCATGACTGTCTTTTAGGGCGTGCAAGAGGGCTGCCGCACAGTATCTAAAATTTAGTCTTGATTAAACAACATCTCATAAAATATTTGTCACGGCTAAATCATAGTTAAATATAACTTTTATTTATTTTGTCATAGTTAAACCGTAGTTAATCTACACGGGTCTCCATGAGACACGGCCCTAGTTGTATTTATTATATACTATTTTTATGGTCACTTATCAAAACTTTCTACATTTTTTCTTGTAATAGGTATTGGTTCAATTGAAAATGCACCTCATAACACGGTCCACAAATGGGTTGGTGCTGCTGATACTCCAAATCGTGAAGACATGGGAACATTCTATACAGCTGCTAGAGATCCTATATTTTATCCTCATCATTCCAACATAGATAGAATGTGGGTCATATGGAAAAAATTGGGACAAGGAAGAAGAGACTATAGTGATGATGAAGATTGGTTAGATTCTAGTTTTTTCTTCTACAATGAAAATGCAACTCTTGTTCGAGTTAAGGTAAGAGATTGTCTTGATACAAAAAAACTAGGTTATGTTTATCAAGATGTTGATCTTCCATGGCTTAATTTTCAACCTACATCAAAAAGAATGAGTAAGGAACAAAGAGAAGCTAAAAGAGCTAAAGTTTTGAGTTCAAAGGAGAGAGAGAATTTTCCTATAGTTTTGGATTCAATAAAAAGTGTCATTGTGAAGAGGCCTAGGAAGTTGAGGAGTGAGTTGGAGAAAGAGAATGAGGAAGAGGTTTTGGTGATGGAAGGGATTGAATTTGAAAGTGATCAATATATAAAATTTGATGTTCATGTTAATGATGATGAAGATAAGTTGAGTGAACATGATGAAACTGAATTTGTGGGAAGTTTTGTTAGTTTGGAGAATGGTCATAAGAGTAGAAGAATAAGTACATGTTTTAAGGTAGGGGTGTCAAAAGTATTGGAGAATTTGGAAGGTGATGAAGATGATGATGTTGTGGTTACTTTGGTGCCTAAGGGAGGTATAGGTGAGGTTATTATAGGGAATATCATGATTGAGTTTTTACCTAAGGACTAGAGTTGAGATTTATACAATTTTGAAGTATGTAAAATAGTCTAAGCACAAATTAAGTAAGTAAAATTAGTGAAGTGGTTGGGGTAGCTTAGCTGGCAATTGCTAGTTGGTCTAGGGTTCAAATCCTGATAGCAGTGTTTATTTGTAAACAAGTTGTTGATAGTTATAAATTCGTATTAGCTTTATTATTAATACTTATAAATCCGTATTAGCTTTATTGTTAAGTAGGACAATTGAATATTAACAACTATAAGACATTGTGCAGTTCTAACAACACGAAGTATTGCACATTATCCGTGCAAATAATTGAGCAAGACTAAATTCTTGACCTGACATTTAAACTTTTGTTTTGTTCGTTGGACAAAAGACCAATGAAATGGGTTTTCCCTTTTATCTCCTATGTGTAACTATCATTTTACTAAAAAAATCCACATCTTCTAATAACTCCCACATGACGGTGATACATTTAGTCAGACTAATCCTTTATTTTTACATGTACATATGACAAAGAGATTGTATAGAGCAGTGAAACTGTGGTGGGTTAAAGTATATAAAAACTAGTGGTTATTCAGGTGAACTCAAATAGATTACAAATTCAAATTACATTATTTTACAAGTGGGACACACTTTTGTGAGAGACACACCATATATTCGCCTAAAACCTTAAGGTGATAGGTGTGTGGACTCTCTCACTTATAAAATATTTTATCTTCTATTTTCTAATCAATGTGAGATTTCTTCTTCACACTTGATTCTCAACATCAATAACTCCAGTGAAAATCAAATTTAATATAAACAAAGATCGTCAACTAATCAAAGAATACTCGACCCTAACTCAATTTGAACAACGTTTCCTGAATCCTTTCAGATAATTATGATTTCAACATAACAGGGCCGACACAACATATTTAGAGGCCTAAGTCGAAATATAAGTAAATTTTTTATTTAAAACTTTGTATATTTAAAAGTATAATTTTTATGATTAATGGTAGTTTTTATTATTTATAAACAATAATAGAATATTAATATTTTTTAAAATTAAAATAGAGATTAAAAATAATGCACTAATTTTGCAAGATTATTTTACACAATCATTTAATAGGATTTTATCACTCAACCATGTCATATTAGTATTTTGAAAATAAGAATGTAATTTGACAGTGTCATACCCCAAAATTTGCCCTCCCTATTTCAAATCATTTTTTATCCAAACAAGTTTCTAACATCATCCATGACCTCATTTTATCCCCACTTTTTTATCATTTTTATTTACATTTGTTTGAATTTTAGTAAATTAAAAGGCAAATAAATTAAATAAGTATAAAATAAAGGGATAAAAATGTAAGGCTTTGATATGTTAGTATTGGGCCACAGCTTTAATCCAAGTGGGCTTTACATTGATACACCATTTAAATCATTTTATTAAATAATTTAAAATAGTAAAAATAAAATAAAATAAATGATGAGATCCAAGCCCATTTTTTAACCTAATTTCTACTTATAAATAGGACTAATTTCTAAACCCTTGGAGAGATTTCACAAACCTTTTTTTCATAACCCTGATTTTCACAAACACCGTACAAAATTCCACAATATTCAACCCCTAACCTAACCTATCACGTACAAACCTACTAACAGAAAACTCTATTTTGTTAGCCTCTTTTCTAACACAAAAAACCTACCACACGTACATTCCCATCAACCTTTCTCCAGCAAGTACCTTACATCAATTTCTTATCACAAAGAAAACCAATTCACTCAGCCATTTGGGTTCTTCAGCAACGACCACGGCTGAACCTGAAACAACTCGGAATCGCGGCAACATTCTTCACTTCGACGGATGTTCGACAACAACAACATCGCAATAACGATTACCATCAACATCCATTGATGAGTCTGCAACAAGCAATCAGCCCCGATTCATCCATTCACCTCCTAAAACTCAGCCTCACCTTCGTTCGTCATTACAGATCCATAATTTCAATAACATTGCCACCATTACATACACAGTAATTTCTCACCGTCAACCCAATTCTAACAAGCTTTCATCAATTTTCAAAGGACAACGCGCCAAGCTTCATGTGAACAACCCGATCCAGCAATTCAGAAGCGGACTCACCCACACTCTCTGGATCCATCACCCTTCGACGAGACTCCCAATGTCGCCACCATGGAACCCAATCTCCGGCCACTGCAACTCCGCTTCCGTCACCTGCGAATCAAACACAGCGCAAACTGACAACACCGACACCGTCAAATTCATCAACTCGAACCACATCAGAATCAACAACGATTTGAGTAAGTAATAAAGAAGAAGATTTCGAGAACGGGCCTCCTCCGCGAAAGCCGCCTCTCCGATCTCCGACGAACCACCGCGAAGATCCACACGCACCACCACATGATCGACGCCCTCCAACAACATTACCGGACCAAACTCCCACGTCAGAGCCTCGATCGGGTATTTCGTTTCTCTTTTGATTTCATGTTTCTATTGATTCTGAAAGCATGTTTGATTTTGTAATGTTTAACTTTTGTATTCTTATTATACTCTAAACAAACAAAAAAGGATTGTGTTCTTATATGTTGTTTTGTATGGAGAAGGAACAAGCTAATTTTATGGTTTCAATTTCTTTTGCTCACTGTGATCTCTATCTTCAAATGTGTGGATGTTGTTTGTTATTTGTTTTTTTATTTAAGTGCCACTTCTAGAGACATGATTAGATGTTGTTGCTATTTTATAAAGTAAAAAAAAAGGGAAAAGTGGAATAGTTAGAACTCACCGCCCCACATGTTGTTGCTGATGACGTTTTTTCTCTTTTGAATTTCTTATATAAAATTAATTACAACATATCAATCTCACATAGATTTTTAGGCTTTTTAATTTATATCTTTTTAGTTTATAAAATTATTAAAATAATAAATACAAAATTATCTTTAGAATAATTAAATTTTTCCTTTTATTTATTGAAAATTCAAAAGTTATTTTATTGTTAGATTTATTAGTTTTATTTTATTTCTCATATAAAAATTCAAAAAAAATGTTTAATCACTTCTTATAATTTAATTGTTAGATTTCTTTTCGACAGTATTTGTTCATGCATCCGTACCTGCCCATTTTTCTTGTTTATTGCGAGGTACTACCATCATGAGCTCGAATATTCATAGCTTGCGCGTGTATGCATGGATTAATCAAGATACCTCCGACTGCCAACCATACCAGATCAAATTCGAAGCTAAGTATCTATTGTTTATATATTTATTTTTTAATTCTTTTATCTTTTTATTTTTTAGGGTTAATTTCGTTTGCCTCCGAACCGATAATGCACTCACCCATTTTTCTGTTTATTCTTCCTTTTTCAAATCTTCAGGGTTTGTCAATTGACAAAGCTACGAACATTGGTAACCCTAAACCCTGTCCTCAATTATTACTTGTGTCAAACCTTTTGCTTTATTTTATCCCGCTGGTTTCAATTCCCCTCTCCTCCGCTGGTTGCAATTTCCCTTTCCCATATTGCTTTACTTATACTGTTTATATTATTGTGTGGTTAGTAATCTTAGGGAGTGCAAGTCTTGTTAATTGAATTAGAATCACCTAATGACAAGATAATTTTCTGAATATAATCACATGATTGTTGCACCCACGCACACTTTTGGGGTAACCTCTTTGCTGCCTGTTGCCTGTTGCCTTGTGTTTTTGCAGAATAGCCATGTCCCTCGAATACGAGGATACCTCAGCCATGCTGCCTCGATACAAATAAAAGTCATAAGTCCCTATCCCTCGAATACGAGGATACCTCAGCCATGCTGCCTCGATACAAATAAAAGTCATAAGTCCCTAAAATGATGCTGCTGTCGGTACACGAATATGACTTCGACCCTCGAAAGTTGCCTACGGAAAAGGCTGAGGTATCTTCTGGCTGCCTACGAAAAGGCTATTCTGATCCTTCCCTTAGACTACCTGCCTCTCTATGGCATGGGTCAGTCTTATGGCGAACGATAATGCGATGACCCTTCAATCTCCAAATGAAAGGCTTCCTGCCCTCTTATGGCAAGGATAAACCCTTTCACCCTGAAAGGCTAAAAGAACCTCATTTTCAAAACTATAAGGTAATTGCCCCTAATTGCTTTGCCTTGCTCTAAAACCTTTTTCTATATTCTTTCTCATAATTCTTCAAAATGGCTACGCTCATTTACGAGCTAAATTCTACATCTTTTTTCTTCTACATTTCTGAAAACAAAGAGCAAAGCAATTAAGAGCCCATGGAAAACCATGGATGCAAAGGGTGCTTTACACCTTCCCTTTGCATAAATTACCCCCCGAACCCTGTTTTCTTTAAAAAGGTTTTTTCTGTTCTTTTAGCCTTTCTGATATTTGGATAAAATAAAAGTCGGTGGCGACTCATGCTTAACCGTACATTTCGATTATAAAAGTCAGTTCACCGTATTACAGACAGGATACACGTTTTTCATTAATTGACAGTCTAAAAATATTTTACACTATCGGTACAAAAAACAATTATATATATATAGGGAGCATATCAAGTGAGAGCATTTTATAATGAGAGATGAGAGGAACAAATATCAACCATTTGATTCATCAAGAGAGAGAAATTAATAATCATATATATATATATATATATACAGAGAGAGAGAGATGTTATAATGATTAAAAAATTCATAAGACCCCAAACCAAACAAAACACGGTGATATCTGATCTGAGGTAGTGTGGATGTATGCATCATGTGGTGTATAAACATATTTAAAAATAGAAAAACAGTATCATAAAGTATCGAACAAAAAACATGGCATCTAGAAAAAGTTTATTACCGCTACACCACTTGATATTATGGCTAGCATTTAGGTCATTTATAAATTATTTAAAAACTGAGGCCTAGTTTTTAGCATTTGAGGCCTAAATAAAGGCCCAAAATTATGAGGCCTAAAGCAGTTGCCTTACTGACCTTATGCTTGGGCCGGGCCTATGTTATAGTATTAGTTTGATCTCATGAACAACAATTATTCGATCATCAAAATTTATTTTAGGATAAAACTAAAATTAATAGATAAGAAGTTTCATCGTAAGTGGGTGGATAGACTGATGTCTCATCCCAAAAGAGATTTCTTTTTTGGAAAGACAAAAGGTATACAATATTGATCGTACCTGATCAGAAGGGTCGTCAAGGCCTGTTCGGATGCTGGGTCTTCGTGAAGTGAGAGGGGGGGTGTACCTGCAAGGTACTCCGATGCCAAAGTGACTAGAAGAGCAAAGGAGAGCAAGTACTAGCTAAGGTTAGAAGAGAATTGAATACCTGACCCTCTACTGAGAGAGGGTATTTATAGCCCCCAGCGCTGGGCCATGATCACGCTAGTGGACTGGATTTCCAGGCCCAACTAGGAGACTGCCAGGTTTCCTAGGCGGAAATATCGGAGGTGCGTGATGCCCTCTGTCCTGGTTAACCGCTCCGGAATCCAAGGGAGACGCGGTCTTTTAGGGGCCACGTGTACTCCGTAGTATTCGGAGGATTGAGTATGGAGGAGTCCCACGAGGAGCAGGGTCCTTGGCGAGGAGGGCGCTCGCGGGGAGCATGGCCCTCGATAGGGATGTCAGCGAGGAGCACCTTTGCCGAGCAAGGGGGTGACGAGCACCATTTCACGTGATGGAGGGTGCAACCTGGTTTGGGCCTCGAAGGTCCAGTGGGCCAAAATTGGATTGGGCCAAGTCTTGGCCCAGTCCAGAATAGGAGCCCCCCAAGTCGGAGTTCCGAGGAAGGAGCTTCGAGTTCTATTGTGGGTACTCGGCGCGGTGGTGGTCCTCGTCCGCCGTTGACTATCTGAGCGTCATCATCTCGAGGAGGGGTCGATAAGTCGCGCGTGGGTGACACTCGCTGACGTGGCAGGGTAATGATTGCCTAGGGGTAGGAGGCGGCGCCTAGGGAATCTGTGTCAGCCGAGGTGACGTTTCGTATTCCGGGCAAAACCCCCTATAAAAGGGAGTAAAATCCCTCATTTGGGAATTTTTCTGCTCCCCGTTGTATGCTCGGCATCTAGGTCAATCTGCAAACCCAGCTTCTGCCAGCGTTTCTTCAGCAATCGAGTTTCTCCGAGATCATGTCTCAATCAGGTGCGTTTGAGTTTTCTTTCTGGTTTAGAATGTCTTTTGTTTAATTTTATTGAGGATCTACGTAGTGATTCTACTGTTTTTGCCGTCTAAGTCGGCAAACAGATGCAAGAACCTGACTTTCTCCTCGGGTTATTCATGCGATGCCCGGGGGATGTCAACGTAGACGTTGTACTTTTACTGATTCTGTTCGACCTCTTTACGCCCTAGCCCGTCGAATTCATATACTGGCCGGTAACGTTGAGTTGTTGGTCGGCTTATTCATAACTATGCCCGATGTACTCTAGGGTTCTTCGTGCCTTGCCGGGCTAGGTCCGAGCATTCGTGTTTCATTCGATAAGTTAATCTTTTCTCGGGCGATGACCTTGGCCGAGGATCAACGAATTCTTCGAGGGGGTTTGGTCGGTGGCTTTATCGCTCGCCGTTTCACCCTTTCACTTGCATCGCGGTGGAAGGGTGGATTTGATGATCATCGAATTCACTATTTCCTTCTGCGTGCAGGTGAATCAGGCCCGGGGTCCAGCTCGGGGTCCAGTTCTAGTTCTAGCTCGTGGGGTGGTTTGCATACCACGACCGCGAGCAGCTCTGAAGTTGAGGTAGTGGAGGTTGAGAGCTCGCACCTCACCGGGATAGAAGAGGGCGACGAGGAAGGGGTGCCCTCGGGATCTGATGAGGAGAGTCATTTAACTCCGCTTTTTGAATATGACTTCGAGGTGGACCTAGATAGGGTGGCCGAGGAGCCTCAGCTCGAGGTGTCCCGATATACTGAATCACTGGTCGGTGCTTTCCGTGAGGTCGAAGATCGAGGGCCCAGTGACGAGTTGAATTTCCAGGTGATCTGCCCGAGGGCCGAGGAGCGTATTTGTTCCCACTTCCCTGGGGATAGCTTTGCTATGTACGAGTATGTTTTCAGGGAGCTAGGGTTTCGCTTGCCTTTCACCAGTTTCCAAATTTCGCTATTGGCCCGTCTTGCGTTGGCTCCGTCCCAATTGCATCCGAACGCCTTTGCTTTCATGCGGGCTTTCGAGATTGTCTGCGACTACCTGGGTATCGGAGCTACGACCGACTTGTTCTGGCGTTGCTTCCGGGTCCAACGGAAGATGGCGGACGGGCGCTTTAGCTGGGTTTCCTTTAGGAACGCTGATCGGAAGCTTTTCAAAATGTATGTCGATTCGGTCAAGGACTTCAAAGACCGTTATTACATTATCCGCTTGCATAGTCGGGCAGCGTATACTTCGCTGTCGAAGATGATGACAGTGTGCGGCGAGAATGGTATCCCGGAAAGGGACGAGGAAGGGAAAGTCAGGACTAGGCTTTGCAGTGTGTTCCCTTTTGTCTGGTGGAAAGGCCACTTCAACTTCCCCCCTAAGTACTATGCTCGGGATGACGGGGATCTAGACGAGCAAGACACGGCGTCGTATCTCCGTCTCTGTCAGTGGGTGGGCAGCTTTAGTCTTAGCCAGTGGGTGACGAGGACGGGGGAGCCCATTTATGACGAGGAGGGCGTGCCTAAGACTGAGGTCCGGGCCATTAACACTAAGGCTCTCCTGACATGTAGGACGCCGGCGGAAACCAAGGCGTTGTTAGGTGGATGTTTCGTCCTTTATTTTGATTTTTCAGTTAATGTTCTTCGCTAACTGTTTGTTTTGTATTTCAGATGCTATGCCAGTGAAGGAGGACAAGGTCCTGAAGGCGGCCCAGGATGGAAGGAGGATCCGGGCGTTGAAAAACAAGAATCGGGGGGTGGGTTCAGGTGAACATTCCGGCTCTGCTGGTTCTCCTCTGGTGATCCCGGAAGGGGGGACGCCGAAGAGGCAGCGTCGGTCGGAGATGTCCCGGGAAGATCCACCAGTCACGGGAGCTGAGCGCGGATTTGTACTCCCTCCTTGCTTCAAAGAGGGTCAGTTTTTCGAGAAGTTTCCTCTATCCTTCTCTCCGGATGAGACTCGCCGAGTTGAGGAGATGTCTTCCTCGGCCCGGCTAAAGCAGTTGGCCAGCGACAGCGCTGATGTAATGAGGGTTGTCGGAATGGCTCAAATGTTTGCCCAAGGGGGTGCTGCTTCTGCTGAGGTCCTGCAGAAGGCGGAGGACGACAAGAAGGCCGCCGAGGAGGAAGCTGCCCGGCAAAAATCTCTTCGGGAGAAGATAAAGAAAAAGATGGAGGATCTTTTGAAGCAGAAAAATGAGGAGGTAGAGGAAGAGAAGAAGAAGGTTGCTGAACTCGAACAGGCTTGGGAGCCGACTGCCGAAGAATCCTCGGATGTGGCGGCCTTGAGTTCGAGGGCCGAGTTTGTCGAGAAGATTGACGACTTGAAGATCGAGCTTGCCGACATGGCCGAGGAGGGGTTCAAATGTGCCGTTCAGCAGTTGAAACTTCTGAATCCGGGTCTGAAGACAAACAACGTTGGAATTTCGACTAGGATCGTGGACGGCCATCTGGTGCCCGGGACACCCGATGACGAGTAAGCTTGTTTGGGGCCTGCGTGCCTTCTGTCTTCTTGGCCTGCGCGCCGTTTTTTGATTTTTAAGATTTTTGGGGCTTATGCCCGGTATATTTGGGGCCTGCGTGCCCGACATTTTGCTGTAACATTTGGACATCACCGGCCAGTCTGGTCGGCTTTTATTAATATGCCTTTTATGTTTGATTATCGTCTTGTTCATTTAGTGTTTTACTTTGTTGCTTGTTTGTGGACCCGGGTTATGTTTGTCCCTGGGAGATATTTCAGTACTTAGGAATTTTCGTAATTATTTATTGCTTCTGCTCGGACCAAGGTTGATTGCCCGGGCGTGTGGTGTACGGACCGGGGTGCGCAGAGCGGGTGTGCGCCATTAGCGGGCACGAGACCGCGGTCGGGGCCAAGTGCTCGCGGCGTGAACGATCCCATCGCGAGCTGGGGTTCTGCCGTGCAGGTACTTCCGCGGAGAACCTAGGTGTAGAATCCGCCGTGTAGTCGGTTTTTCCATTTGACTGAGAAATCCGACCGTTGCTGTCGTGGAGCCTCGCGCTCGTACCAATGACGCGGGTCCGTGCCCGGCTACCGCCTGTGTTCGGTGTGGCTATCCGGGAAGTGTTAGGTCGTGTTCTAACTATAGTAGCGTCTGAGTTTTTCAGCGTTCCAAGGTCGAGCAAGTTTTTCTCCGAGGAGATTCTCGAGGTAATACGCGCCATTCTCGGTTTTATCATAAACTCTGTATGGGCCTTCCCAATTGGGGGCTAGTTTGCCCTCGCGCGAGTCTTTCATGTTTCTGCGGAGCACTAGGGCGCCGACTTCGAATTTGCGCTTGACAACTTTGGCGTTGTGGCGGAGAGCTATGTGTTGTTTTAATTTGGCTTCTCGGAGGGAAGACGCTGCTCGGATCTCTTCGACCAGGTCGAGTTCTTCCCTCATGGCTTCGTCGTTGAGCTCTTCCTCGAGGGGGAATTCCGTCCGCCGAGAGGGTTCGCGGACTTCTACGGGGATCACGGCTTCGGTGCCGTAAGTTAGCCTGAATGGAGTCTCGCCCGTGCTCGAGTGGGGCGTCGTCCTATATGCCCATAGTACACTGTGTAGTTCTTCGACCCAGGCTTTTTTAGCTTCGCCGAGTCTCCTCTTCAGTCCTCGGAGGATGACTCGGTTGGCCGCCTCGGCTTGCCCGTTCGTCTGTGGATGCTCGACTGAAGTGAAATGTTGCTTCGTGCCGAGCTTGGCCACAAACTCTTGGAACTTTTTGTCAGTGAACTGGGTGCCATTGTCGGTGACTATGGCCTGAGGCACCCCGAACCGGGCGAGTATGTTTCGCTTGTAGAAACGGAGCACGTTTTGAGATGTGATCTTGGCGAGCGCCTCGGCTTCTATCCATTTCGTGAAGTAATCGACGGCGACCACGAGATATTTATTTTGGTACGAGCCGACCGGGAATGGTCCGAGGAGGTCCATTCCCCAGGTGGAGAAAGGCCAAGGTGATGATAGAGATTTAAGTTCGTTGGGAGGAGCCAAGTGCATGTCGGCATGACGCTGGCATTTGTCGCATTTACGGACATGTTCTTTGGCGTCTTGTTGCATGGTCGGCCAATAGTAGCCGGCCCTGAGGGCCTTCCTCGCTAGTGATCGGCCGCCGAGGTGTTGACCGTTGATCCCTTCGTGAAGCTCTTGGAGTATTTCGAGCGCTTGGGAGGCGTCGACACATTTAAGGAGAGGAATGGAGAAGCCTCGTCGGTATAATTTGTTTTCGATGATAGTGTACGAGCAGGCTCGCCTTTTAATGGCTGAAGCTTCCTTTGGGTCGGCGGGAAGTTCGTCTTTCGTGAGGAAGTTGTATACTGGGGTCATCCAGCAGCGGTCGTCCCCGATAGCGAATACTTGTGGAGTTTGGGCGCTTTTGTCTATGCTCGGCTTGGATAGGATTTCCTGGATCACCGACTTGTTTCCACCCTTCTTCCTTGTGCTCGCGAGTTTGGATAATATGTCGGCGCGTGAGTTATGTTCCCGGGGAATATGCTCGACCTCCGCTTTGGCGAATCTTTTCATTTTTTCTTTGACGAGCATGAGGTATTCGACTAGTGTGTCGTTTTTGGCTTGGTAATCGCCGCTGACTTGGGATGCGACGAGCTGGGAGTCAGTGTAGATCATGACTTCGCGAGCACCTACGTCCTCGGCGAGGCGTAGGCCTGCCAGGAGAGCCTCGTATTCGGCCTGGTTGTTTGACGTGGTGAAAGATAGGACCAGGGATACTTCGACGACGAGCCCCTCGTCGTTTTCTAGGATTATTCCGGCTCCGCTTCCCGAGTTGCTCGAGGCTCCATCTACGTAGATGATCCATTTGTTTTTGGCGGGAGCCGGGCAGCTAGAAATTGAGGTCATCTCGGCAATGAAATCGGCGAGCGCCTGAGCTTTAAGCGCCTTTCTTCCCTCGTATTGGATATCGAATTCGGATAGTTCGAGGGACCATCTTAGCATCCTCCCGGCCATGTCTGGTCGGCTGAGGAGTTGCTTGATGGGTTGGTCTGTCCGGACGACAATGGTGTGGGCGAGGAAATAGTATCTCAGCCTCCTGGCGGCCGTTATTAGGGCCAACGCGACTTTCTCTATCTGCTGATATCGCACCTCGGGCCCTTGTAGGGCTTTGTTCGTGAAGTAGACGGGCCTCTGTCCGTCTTCCGTTTCTCGGATTAAGGCCGCGCTGGCCGCCTCGTTTGAGATAGCCAGGTAGAGATATAGGATCTCGTTGCCATCTGATCGGGATAGGACGGGCGGTTTGGAAAGTACCTGTTTGAGATGAGATAATGCCCGTTCGCACTCCTCGGACCATTCGAAGGTCGCTTCTTTCCGAAGCAACTTGAAAAATGGGAGGGCATGCTGGGCGGATTTTGCGACGAAGCGGGATAGTGCTGTGAGCATTCCGTTTAGTACTTGGATAGATTTTTTATTGTTAGGGGTAGGAAGTTCCGAGAATGCTTGGCATTTATCCGGGTTGGCTTCTATTCCTCGCTCGGTTAGGTAGAATCCGAGGAACTTGCCCGCCCGTACTCCGAAGGTGCACTTCTCTGGGTTAAAACGCATCTTGCAGGATCTGGCCTGCTCGAACACCCGTTCAAGATGTGCCGTGTGATCGGCATCTTCTCGAGATTTGACGATCATGTCGTCCATGTATACCTCGAGGGTGTCGCCGATCTCTCCTCGGAAAACCTTGTTCATCATTCGTTGGTATGTGGCTCCGGCGTTCTTGAGTCCGAAGGGCATTACGTTGTAGTAATAATTACCCGACTCGGTCATGAACACCGTGCACTGCTTGTCGCATCTCGCCATGGGGATTTGATTGTATCCTGAATAAGCATCCATAAACGACAATAATTTATAGCCGGCCGAGTTGTCGACCAGCCTATCAATATTAGGTAATGGGTATGCATCTTTGGGGCATGCCCGGTTAACATCAGTATAATCAACACACATTCTCCATTTTCCATTAGATTTTTTGACTAGTACAACGTTTGAGAGCCAAGTTGAATACTTGGCCTCGGAAATAAAATTTGCCTCTAGGAGGTCTTTTACAGCTTTCTCGGCAGCCTCCGCTTTCTCGGGAGACTGCCGACGCCTACGTTGAACTACTGCTTTTGTGGTCGGGTTGATGGAGAGCGTGTGGCAGGCGACCTCAGGGTCGAGTCCGGGCATCTCTGCAGCGCTCCAGGCGAACAAGTCGGCGTTGTTCCTCAGGCAAGCTATGAGCTGCTTCCTCGGTGTATCCGGGATGTTCTTGCCGATCTTCACAGCCTTGTCGGGGTTGTCACCCAGAGGAATGAGCTCGAAATCCCCGTCTGGAACGGGCCGGATAGGGTGAGCTGTCTTCGGCTGTGGCTCTTCGCCATTCTTTAGCTCTTCTTCTGTGAACCGAGCGTCGAGGTCGACTGAGCTGACGTCTGTGGTCGTCTGCCGATCTTCAGGAGGGGATTTATCTTCAGCTCTTGGTTTTTTGTTGGAGCTGGAGGGTGGGGAGATTAGCTCCAGTCCCTTTACTGATGCGTCGAATATCCTCCTAGCAGCTTCGATGTCGGCATTGACAGTGACTACTCGTCCCCTCTTTGTATAGAACTTCATCTTCAGATGAACGGTTGAGGGAACGGCAGTGAGTTCGGCCAAAGTGGGGCGCCCGATGATGCAGTTGTAGAGGGTCTTGCAGTTTATCACCAAGAACCGTGTCTTGACTTGCCTGGAAACTTCCCCCTCCCCGAAGGAGACGAGTAGTTCGACGTAACCCCACGGCTTTGTGGTTGTTCCGTTGAATCCTTGGAGGTCGGATCCCACGTAAGGAGTGAGATGTGAGTCGTCCAGCTGTAGGGTTTGGAAGAGGTGGGAGTACATGATGTCGACCGAGCTTCCCTCGTCGACCAGGACTCGTCGGACGTCGAAGTTCACCATCCTCGCTCGCACGAGCAGTGGGATTGTGGCGTTCGGGGCGCCGCCGGGTAGCTCCTCCAAGTAGAAAGTGATCGGTTCTGACCTCCCTTTGAACCTCCTCAGGGTCGGGGTCAGGTCCGTGGTGGCGCTGATCAACTCGTCGAACTTCCTTTTCACGGAGCCGATTGTGAGGGAGCCAGGGTCCCCGCCGTTGGATATCAGCATTGCTGTCGGGAACCCTTCCCAGACGCTGAGGGCAGATGTCACTCCGACCGAGGGTATGAAGTCTTCTGGTCGGGTGACGGATAACGCCACCTGCAGCGGCCTGGCATTCGGTGAGTTGCCCTCGTCGGAGCTCCGACGGTCATTCCTTCTGGGAGGGTCTCCTCTCTTTGTGTACTTAGAAAGGTGACCCTCTTTGATCAGTGTCTCGATGGCGTCCTTCAGGTGTATGCACTCGTCCGTCAGGTGCCCGTGGCTCTTGTGATACTTGCAGTATTTGGACTTGTCGGTCCCCGGCCGGGAGGGATTCGGCTTCGGGGGCCTGATGTTGGAGTTTCTGAACTCGGCGTTTATGCACTCAGCCAGGATCTTCTCCCGTGAAACTTTCAGGGGGGTATAGTCGTTGAAGCGCCCTGCTGGCCCTCTGCGCTCCTTTGTGTCGCGGGACCTGTCGTCCCTCTTTCTCTCATTTGCTCGGGGCGCGGCGGACGGGTCTTGGCTCGAGCTCCGAGTAACGCCATTTCCCCTTGATGCTTTGACTGCGGCTGCTTCGCCCTCCTCGAAGGAGATGAAAGCCTGTGCCCTTTTCAAGATGGCGTTCATAGATCGCATTTTTTCGATCTTTATCGCTTTCCTGAATTCGCTGCCAGGGAGGAGCCCTCGCTCGAGGAGATACCTTTTCATGTAGTCGGTCGTCTCCACTTGGACGGCCTCCTTGTTGAATCTGTCGAGGTAGTCTCGGAGAGGATCGTTGGTCCCTTGGACTACAGCTTCGAGGTTTGCCTCTGATTTCGGTTGACGGCGGGAAGCAGTGAAGTGACTCAGAAAGAGTTCCTTGAGCTCGGCCCAAGACGTGATGGAGTTAGGAGGGAGATTCCTGTACCAGGTCATTGCCCCCTTCCGGAGCGTGGTCGGGAAGATCCGACATTTGATGGAGCCGTCGACGACGTGATACTCCATGACGGCCTCCAGGTTCCTGATGTGATCGTCGGGATCTGTAGTCCCGTCGTACGCATCCAAAGTCGGGGGTTTTTCCATTCCTCGGGGAAGGCGGGCCCTTCTGATGCTTTCGGATAAGGGGCTGCGGAATTCCTCCTCGTCGCTGGCACTCGGAGAGATCGAGCGTGTGTTACGCCGGGCGGGTTCCTCCTTGCGAGGTTTCCTCCCTTTCCTGGCGAGCCTTCTTTCCTCTCTGTCGGGAGAAGGGCTCTCCTCCTCTGCGGGCTCAGGCCTCCGATTTTTCTTGCTCTTTCGCAGAGGGGAGCGCGAGTAAGACCTCTGGCGGCGGGATCTTTTCAGTGGAGATCGAGAGGAGGATGGTGAGCGTCGGCGAGTCCTCCTAGGCAGGGAGCGCGAAGAGGAGGAACGCGATCGACGGTGCCTCCGCGGGGGAGAGCGGTGGCGATGCCTCTTCTCCAGTTTCTCAATCCGTTCGCCCTGGAGTCAGATGAGGCAGTTGGTCCGCTGCAGCTCTTTGAGGATGACGAGGGTTGAGGGGTCGGTTTCCCCACGGGCATCTGTAGCATCCCGAGTTTGCCGATGGTGAGTTATCGGTCTCTCAAGGGAACGGGTGGAGGAGGAGGCAGTCTGCCCGTCCCTGTGGTCAGTCTCGTGTTGGACGCGAGTCAGCGGTTGTTCAGGCTGGGTTGGGATCAACTCGGCGTTCCGATCGTTCCGAGCTGTTTCCTCTCCGTTGTTCTGAGGTTGGAGCTGCTCGGCCTCGTCATTCTGAGCCTGCTCGACGTGCTGAGGCGGTGGTCTTCTGATGGATTGGGGGGTCTCATGACCTGACCTCCCCTTCCCTTCAGCAGAGCGCCGTCGTCCTCCCCGTCGATGCAGAGCCGGGTTGGATTCCTCGATCATTTCCGTGAGACGGAAAGGATCGGGGGTCGGGACGAGGACGGTGTTGTTGTTGTTGCCGGCCATGAGATCGAAGGATGGATTAGCTTTGATCTTTGTTTCTTTAAAGAAGGGGGGGCTTGTTTCCCACAGACGGCGCCACTGATCGTACCTGATCAGAAGGGTCGTCAAGGCATGTTCGGATGCTGGGTCTTCGTGAAGTGAGAGGGGGGGTGTACCTGCAAGGTACTCCGATGCCAAAGTGAGTAGAAGAGCAAAGGAGAGCAAGTACTAGCTAAGGTTAGAAGAGAATTGAATACCTGACCCTCTACTGAGAGAGGGTATTTATAGCCCCCAGCGCTGGGCCATGATCACGCTAGTGGACTGGATTTCCAGGCCCAACTAGGAGACTGCCAGGTTTCCTAGGCGGAAATATCGGAGGTGCGTGATGCCCTCTGTCCTGGTTAACCGCTCCGGAATCCAAGGGAGACGCGGTCTTTTAGGGGCCACGTGTACTCCGTAGTATTCGGAGGATTGACTATGGAGGAGTCCCACGAGGAGCAGGGTCCTTGGCGAGGAGGGCGCTCGCGGGGAGCATGGCCCTCGATAGGGATGTCAGCGAGGAGCACCTTTGCCGAGCAAGGGGGTGACGAGCACCATTTCACGTGATGGAGGGTGCAACCTGGTTTGGGCCTCGAAGGTCCAGTGGGCCGAAATTGGATTGGGCCAAGTCTTGGCCCAGTCCAGAACACATATAGTTTTTATAATGTTTTTGTTTTGTTTTTTTTTAAAAAGGAATAACTACAATAACTACATTTTTTTGTTATTTTACAAAGCAATTTTGTCAACTATTAAGTCGTGGCTAAATTAAAAATTTTAAATTAAAATCATAAAAGTTGATTAAGACGACACTTTACCAACTTAAAAGATACGGATAAAAATATGTTAAATCGTCTCTTATTAAGTCAAACATAGTCGACTTCAGAAATTATTTTTAACTAACTTACCAAATATTTAATGACTAATTGCATGGTGTCGTGATGGGATCATGATGAATTTCACAAATTAGTTAGTTAAGATACTAATAAATTTAGGGTAATGCTAACTTGTACTCCAAGGACACAAGTTAAGAGATAAATATAGTAAAAAAAATTAAAAATTATGTAATAAATTTAATACAAATTTATAATTAATGATTTTATCATTATTTTTAATATAAAATTTCTATTTATAGATTTATTAACCTTGCCATACATTTTAAAATGAACAACTTACATTAATGACGCGAGTCACATACATCAAGTGAATGTACAATAAAAATGTCATTGTGCATTTTGGCTATGTTGTCAATTATCAACATTATACAAGTTTTTAAAAAATGAAACTATGAAAGTGGTCCAGAAACTTTAATCAATAGACCTAAATAAAAGTGAAATGCTACAGAAATATAATAACAAAATAAATGCGTCTAAAAACTAAACTGGACTTATTATAGAGAAATTTCTTCTTGGGCGGCATACAGATCGTAAGAAAAAGAGAGTGAAGGCAAAAAAAAATGGACATTATGGTTTACTGCAATACGGGGCATTTGGAATGTGAAGAATTTACTTTATTTTTAATAGTGGAGTTTTTACCGTTTCATATCTCTTTTGGAATATCAAAAAATGAAGGTGTGTAAGTGTTTCTTCATTGAAGAAATTAATGCAATATCCGTGCGTCCGTATAAATTTGGTCCGCGTATTTATCACTAGTTTATTATGGAATTTCAAACAAATTATAAAATTTCAAAATATTAATTAATAAAAAAAAATAGAAATGGATGATGAATGTTTATGTTTTTAAAAACAAATATTCATAACAAAAACTATTAAACACAAATATTATAAAAAAGTTAAAAATCTAAAAGAATTAAGTTTGAGTAGTACATTTTTCCGTATATACAAATAATATTGTATATAAAAATATTTAGATTAAACATATATTATTTTCTCATATTTTGACATCGTTTATAAAAATATTTAAATTAATAATACGCTTTTTCCATAAAATAAGAAAATTTCTTTATCCACCTCCCTATGGGGTCACCTCCAGCGAAAACCTCAACTTACCCCTGCTTCGGAGATGCATCTCCGAAGTATTTTTTTTTCCTAAATTTTTCAAGACTTCGGAAGTGCATCTCCGAAAACACCAAATTGGGGGTGTTTTCGGAGATGCACTTCCGAAAACACCAAATTGGGGGTGTTTTCGGAGATGCACTTCCAAAAACACATTTTTTCACATTTTGGGGGTTTCGGAAATGCATTTCCGAATTATGCAGAAGTCTCTTTTTTTATATTTTTTTTAATAGTCCCGTACAAAATATATACAAAACGAGTAATATATACAAAACGAAAACGCCGAACAAAACAAACGACATATCAACGTAAAATACTAATATAATAAATAAAATCCAAATAATATATACAGACCGAGTCATAGTGTGCGAAATATACAATCCGAATACAAGAAAAATAAACTCGAACCTCTACTGGGTATGCCTAACCCTCTCTCCCTGGGACCTCCTCTGCCTCCTGTAGGCCGCCGTGTAACGCCCGTATAATTTTAATATTAATTTAATTTTATTATTGAATTAATAATTAGAATTATTAAAGAAATTGTGGAAATAATAAATAAATGAGGTTTTGGCTTTTGGGCCATATGTGGAAATAGAGGAAGAAGGGGGGGTGATTCTGTAAAACCTTTTTCTAATTTTATTATTTCATAAACATTGGATTTGGGAACCAAGAAAGAGCGTGAAAGAAAGAAGTCTGAAGAACGAGGAACGCGAAGGAGAACGATAGAGGGAGAGACCAAGAATCCAGAATTATCTAAGGTAAGGGGGGACTTGTCTTGATTACCATCTATTATCGGGTTAGGGGTTGATAATGCTGAATAGATGTAGAATTCGGATCAATTGAGTCATATGATAGGTTTAGGGATTGTGTCAATTGTGTGATATTTGTCCCTGTGTTTTGAATCTATGATGTATGTGTTGTTATAATCTCAATTGATGAATATTTGGTGCATTATGAGACGTAATTTGTGTTGTTTGTGCATTATAATTCTCCATGTTCGCACTGGTATGTGTTGGGGTGTTTGGGATACATGGAATGCTGTTTTTCTGCAGATTGGGGTTTCCAGAATCGCGGTTCGCGCCGCGTACAGAGGGGAGGCGCCGCGAACCTGAAGGCAAAAGGTCAGGAAGTTTTGTTGCGTTCAGTGCGCGCCGCGAACAGGTGTCCGCGCCGCGAAGGCGTTGTTCCAAATCGTTCCGCGCCGCGAACATGTGTACGCGCCGCGAAGGCGTTGTTTCGATTCGTTCCGCGCCGCGAACTTGTGATGGCGCCGCGTGCTGTTGATGTTTTGTGATATTTTTAAGAAAGTTCAAAGAGGCGTAACTTTCTAACCGTTGGTTCATTTGATGCGCCGTTTTGGGCTAAATGAACTTTATTAAACTATCTATGTGATGATGATTTGACTGGTTTTAGAATGATGATAATATATGTTGCTATTTCTTGATGATGACGATGATTGTAGCAAATATGTACATGTTTCGACATGATGATGATAGAATTGTGGTTGAATGATGTTAATATATATGAACATACTTGAATGATGATGATGATGATTTGAGGATGATGTTGATAATGATATAAGTATGTTATATATGTTGCATTCATTCATGTGCATTGTTGATACTGTATCCATAAGGGATGTGTTGGATCAGTGAAGGGCATGATTCCCATTGTGTGGAATCTGTGCTGGCAGGGCCGTATCTGGATGATGATAGATCGGTCATGGGTTATTCCCATTGGATGACGTTGGTACCACATGCATAGTGTCAGTTCATTCATATGCATGATTTATGACATGATTTGGAGGTATTCCAGTGTTGTAAATGCTGATGATGTGTTGGTTGTTACTTGTTTTGTTTTGATTGTCTGTTTATGAAACAATTGGGTGAATGATGCAACTGTGACGTGTTATTGCTTTATAACCTTATAACATTTGTTAATTATGACGAGACTCACCCTTACATGTTGTCATTTTCAGATTGAGGATAGCGGCTGATCGACTCGATGAGGATTAGCTCATGAGTCAGTGTCTTTAGTTAGCGTCAGGTGTCATGCTCTGGTAGTTGTAACACTGGGAACGTTTGTTTGTAGTTTGATTGTAACTCTATATTTATCTGTTTTGGTTGAAGTCTGATACATTTAGTAATAATGTAGACTTGATGATGTATTTTTCCGCTGCGTAGAACATGGTTTGGATAATGAGTTATGATTTTCAGGTGTTCCAATGATGCATGACCTATGAGACGTGTGTTTTTCGGTATTTATGAATTGTGATACCTCTCTACGTGTTACTCTGATTTAAATAATTTGTTTAATTGCCGCGGGTTATTTAGAGGGGTGTTACAAAAGTGGTATCAGAGCATAGTCGGTCGTTGTGACCAGAGTCTTAGTGTCAGTGTCAGTTTTCCTGTGTATACGACTAATACGAGTTGTTTGTCGATACTTGTTCTGACTGGATTGTTGTATTTAAGCAGAACAAATGGCTGGAAGAGGAGGAAGAAACGATGATGCTCTTGCTGAGGCTCTGGGCATGATTGCTGGTGTGCTTGGAGGAGGGACTGTAGGAACAGGGATTGGTGCTGATAGGCAACTGGGGAATTTTCAGAGGAACAATCCTCCATTGTTCAAAGGCACGCACGATCCTGAGGGTGCTCAGAAATGGCTCAAAGAGATCGAGAGGATTTTCCGAGTCATAGATTGTGCTGAGAATCTCAAGGTGAGGTTTGGTACCCACATGTTGTCTGAGGAGGCTGATGACTGGTGGTTAACAACAAAAACTGAACTGGATGCCGGCGGTACAGCGGTTACTTGGGCTATATTCAAAAGGGAGTTTCTGAGGAGGTATTTTCCTGAGGATGTCAGGGGCAGAAAAGAAGTGGAATTTTTGGAGTTGGTTCAAGGTAACATGACTGTACCAGAGTATGCTGCCAAGTTTGTGGAACTGGCAAAGTACTATGTGCACTACAACAACGACGAAGCCAGTGAATTCTCGAAATGTGTCAAGTTTGAGAATGGCCTCCGTGATGAGATTAAACAGGGTATCAGGTACCAGAGGATCCGGAGATTTGTTGATCTGGTGGATTATAGCAGGATTTTTGAGGAAGATAGCATCAAGCTGAAGTCATCTCACTCTCGCGAGTTGATTGACAGAAAGGGGAAGAAGCCTATGGACAGAGGTAAACCATATGGTAGAGGTAAACCTGTTGATTGGAAGAAACCCAGTGGGGGAGATTCCAGTGCTCGTATCAGATGCTACAATTGTGGTGAGATGGGACATCGTAGGAATGAGTGTAAGCTGAACCAGAAGAAGTGCTTCAAGTGTGAGGAAGTGGGTCATGTCGCGGCTGATTGTAAGAAGAGGGTTGTGACTTGTTACAACTGTGGTGAAGAGGGTCACATCAGTCCTAATTGTCCTAAGCCAAAGAAGAACCAATCGGGAGGAAAAGTTTTTGCTTTGACCGGGTCAGAGACTACTCCAGAGGACAGATTGATTAAAGGTACGTGTTTCATCCATGGCACACCTTTAGTTGCGATTATTGATACTGGAGCAACTCATTCTTTTATTTCTTTGGACTGTGCTACGAGGTTAAATCTTGAGATATCTGACATAAATGGGAGTATGATTATTGACACTCCTGCGTCGGGTTCAGTAACTACTTCGTCTGCATGCTTGAATTGTCCGGTTGACATTTTTGGTAGAGAATTCGGAATGGACTTAGTGTGCCTTCCGTTGAAAGAACTTGATGTAATCCTGGGAATGAACTGGTTGGAGTTCAACCGTGTTCATATCAACTGTTTTGAGAAGACGGTAACTTTTCCTGAAGAGGGTTGTGCTGATGATCTGGAAATGACAGCTAGGCAGGTGAATGAGGCTATCGGAGATGGTGCAACAGTATTTATGTTGTTCGCAATGATGAATGTGAAAGAAAAGGTGGCTAGTAGTGAATTACCTGTGGTGTGTGAATTTCCAGAAGTTTTTCCTGAAGATGTAAATGAATTACCACCGGAAAGAGAAGTGGAGTTTTCTATTGATTTGATTCCGGGAACCAGTCCAGTGTCGATGGCACCGTACCGTATGTCGCCGTCTGAGCTAGCCGAACTGAAGAAGCAGTTAGAAGAATTACTGGAGAAGAAATTTATTCGTCCTAGTGTTTCTCCATGGGGTGCGCCTGTGCTGCTAGTAAAGAAGAAAGAGGGTTCGATGAGGCTGTGCGTAGATTACAGACAATTGACCAAGGTTACTATCAAGAATCGGTATCCATTGCCGAGGATTGATGATTTGATGGATCAGTTGGTTGGAGCACGGGTATTTAGTAAAATTGATTTGAGGTCTGGGTATCACCAGATACGTGTGAAAGATGATGATATTCAGAAGACTGCTTTTAGAACGAGGTATGGACATTACGAGTATTCGGTAATGCCGTTTGGAGTTACTAATGCACCTGGTGTTTTTATGGAGTATATGAACAGAATATTTCATCCTTATCTCGACAAGTTTGTGGTGGTATTTATCGACGATATCCTGATATATTCTAAGAATGAGGAAGAACATGCCGAACACCTCAGAACTGTGCTAGAACTGTTGAAGGAGAAGCAACTTTATGCCAAACTGTCGAAGTGTGAATTCTGGTTAGAAGAAGTTAGTTTTCTTGGACATGTGATTTCTAAGAATGGTATTGCTGTTGATCCTACAAAGATAGAGGTCGTGTCCCAGTGGGAAGCTCCGAAGTCAGTATCAGAGATTCGTAGTTTTCTTGGCCTTGCAGGTTATTACAGGAAGTTTATTGAAGGATTTGCAAAGTTAGCGTTGCCGTTAACTAAACTAACCAGGAAGGGACAAGCTTTTATTTGGGATGCAAAGTGTGAAGAGGGATTCCAAGAGCTGAAGAGAAGGTTGACTAGTGCTCCTATCTTGATTTTGCCGAATCCGACAGAATCATTTGTGATTTACTGTGATGCGTCGCTAATGGGTTTAGGTGGTGTGTTAATGCAAAATCAGCAAGTAGTTGCTTATGCGTCGAGACAACTTAAAGTACATGAGAGGAATTATCCGACTCATGATTTGGAGTTGGCAGCTGTAGTGTTCGTTTTGAAGTTGTGGCGACACTATTTGTATGGTTCGAGATTTGAGGTATTCAGTGATCATAAGAGCCTGAAGTATCTCTTTGACCAGAAAGAGTTGAATATGAGGCAGAGAAGGTGGTTAGAATTCCTGAAAGATTATGATTTTGGTTTGAATTACCATCCGGGTAAGGCAAACGTTGTTGCTGATGCATTGAGTAGGAAAACCTTGCATATGTCTATGTTAATGGTGAAGGAATTGGATTTGATTGAACAATTCAGAGACTTGAGTTTGGTATGTGAAGGTACTCCTACTAGTGTCAAATTGGGTATGTTGAAGTTGACTAGTGGCATTCTTGAAGAGATCAGAGAGGGTCAGAAAGATGATGTTGAGTTAATAGATAAGTTGACTTTGATTAATCAAGGCAAGGGTGGTGAATTCAGAATTGATGAAAATGGTATACTGATGTTTGGTGATCGAGTGTGTGTCCCTGATATTGTTGAACTCCGGAAACGTATTTTAGAAGAAGGACACCGTAGTGGGTTGAGTATTCATCCTGGTGCTACCAAGATGTATCATGATTTGAAAAAGTTGTTTTGGTGGCCGAGAATGAAGAAAGAAATTGCCGAGTTTGTGTACTCTTGTTTAATTTGCCAGAAGTCAAAGATTGAGCATCAGAAACCGTCTGGGTTTATGCAACCGATGTTTATTCCTGAGTGGAAGTGGGATAGCATATCAATGGATTTTGTGTCGGGTTTGCCGAGGACTGGCAAGAATTGTGAAGCTATCTGGGTCGTGGTAGACAGGTTGACGAAATCTGCACATTTTATACCGGTGAGGATGGATTATCCGATGGAGAAGCTAGCTCAGTTGTATATCGAGAAGATAGTTAGTCTTCACGGTATTCCTTCAAGTATCGTGTCAGACAGAGATCCGAGGTTTACGTCTAAGTTCTGGGAAGGTTTGCAGAAGGCTTTAGGTATTAACTGAGGTTGAGTTCTGCTTATCATCCGCAGACGGATGGACAGACGGAGAGGACAATACAGTCGTTAGAAGATTTGTTACGTGCTTGTGTGCTGGAAAAAGGAGGTACTTGGGATAGTTATCTGCCTTTGATCGAGTTTACTTACAACAATAGTTATCATTCGAGTATTGGTATGGCTCCGTTTGAGGCTTTGTATGGTAGGAGATGTAGGACGCCGTTGTGTTGGTATGAATCTGGTGAGAGTGCTGTGATTGGGCCAGAAATTGTACAACAGACTACGGAGAAGATTAAGATGATTCAAGAGAAGATGAGAGCTTCTCAGAGTCGTCAGAAGAGTTACTATGATAAAAGAAGGAAGACACTTGAGTTTCAAGAGGGAGATCATGTGTTTATGAGAGTTACTCCTATGACAGGAATTGGTCGGGCATTGAAGTCAAGGAAGTTGACTCCGCGTTTTATTGGACCGTTCCAAATTTCTGAAAAAGTGGGAGAATTGGCATATCGTGTCGCTTTGCCGCCGATGCTTGCAAACTTGCACGACGTGTTTCATGTGTCTCAATTGAGGAAGTACATTCCAGATCCGTCCCATGTGATCCAAGTAGACGATGTACAGGTAAAAGACAACTTAACGGTTGAAACATTGCCTGTGAGGATTGAAGATAGAAGACTGAAGCAATTGCGTGGCAAGGAAATAGCTTTAGTCAGAGTAGCTTGGGGAGGACCAGCTGAAGGAAATGTTACCTGGGAGCTAGAAAGCC
This sequence comes from Vicia villosa, assembly GCF_029867415.1. Classification (NCBI taxonomy): domain Eukaryota; kingdom Viridiplantae; phylum Streptophyta; class Magnoliopsida; order Fabales; family Fabaceae; genus Vicia; species Vicia villosa. The sequence continues at coordinate 109,501,195 of NC_081185.1, forward strand.
AGATGAAAGATTCCTATCCGGAACTCTTTGCTTGAGGTATGTTTTCGAGGACGAAAACTCTTTTAGTGGGGGAGGGTTGTAACGCCCGTATAATTTTAATATTAATTTAATTTTATTATTGAATTAATAATTAGAATTATTAAAGAAATTGTGGAAATAATAAATAAATGAGGTTTTGGCTTTTGGGCCATATGTGGAAATAGAGGAAGAAGGGGGGGTGATTCTGTAAAACCTTTTTCTAATTTTATTATTTCATAAACATTGGATTTGGGAACCAAGAAAGAGCGTGAAAGAAAGAAGTCTGAAGAACGAGGAACGCGAAGGAGAACGATAGAGGGAGAGACCAAGAATCCAGAATTATCTAAGGTAAGGGGGGACTTGTCTTGATTACCATCTATTATCGGGTTAGGGGTTGATAATGCTGAATAGATGTAGAATTCGGATCAATTGAGTCATATGATAGGTTTAGGGATTGTGTCAATTGTGTGATATTTGTCCCTGTGTTTTGAATCTATGATGTATGTGTTGTTATAATCTCAATTGATGAATATTTGGTGCATTATGAGACGTAATTTGTGTTGTTTGTGCATTATAATTCTCCATGTTCGCACTGGTATGTGTTGGGGTGTTTGGGATACATGGAATGCTGTTTTTCTGCAGATTGGGGTTTCCAGAATCGCGGTTCGCGCCGCGTATAGAGGGGAGGCGCCGCGAACCTGAAGGCAAAAGGTCAGGAAGTTTTGTTGCGTTCAGTGCGCGCCGCGAACAGGTGTCCGCGCCGCGAAGGCGTTGTTCCAAATCGTTCCGCGCCGCGAACATGTGTACGCGCCGCGAAGGCGTTGTTTCGATTCGTTCCGCGCCGCGAACTTGTGATGGCGCCGCGTGCTGTTGATGTTTTGTGATATTTTTAAGAAAGTTCAAAGAGGCGTAACTTTCTAACCGTTGGTTCATTTGATGCGCCGTTTTGGGCTAAATGAACTTTATTAAACTATCTATGTGATGATGATTTGACTGGTTTTAGAATGATGATAATATATGTTGCTATTTCTTGATGATGACGATGATTGTAGCAAATATGTACATGTTTCGACATGATGATGATAGAATTGTGGTTGAATGATGTTAATATATATGAACATACTTGAATGATGATGATGATGATTTGAGGATGATGTTGATAATGATATAAGTATGTTATATATGTTGCATTCATTCATGTGCATTGTTGATACTGTATCCATAAGGGATGTGTTGGATCAGTGAAGGGCATGATTCCCATTGTGTGGAATCTGTGCTGGCAGGGCCGTATCTGGATGATGATAGATCGGTCATGGGTTATTCCCATTGGATGACGTTGGTACCACATGCATAGTGTCAGTTCATTCATATGCATGATTTATGACATGATTTGGAGGTATTCCAGTGTTGTAAATGCTGATGATGTGTTGGTTGTTACTTGTTTTGTTTTGATTGTCTGTTTATGAAACAATTGGGTGAATGATGCAACTGTGACGTGTTATTGCTTTATAACCTTATAACATTTGTTAATTATGACGAGACTCACCCTTACATGTTGTCATTTTCAGATTGAGGATAGCGGCTGATCGACTCGATGAGGATTAGCTCATGAGTCAGTGTCTTTAGTTAGCGTCAGGTGTCATGCTCTGGTAGTTGTAACACTGGGAACGTTTGTTTGTAGTTTGATTGTAACTCTATATTTATCTGTTTTGGTTGAAGTCTGATACATTTAGTAATAATGTAGACTAGATGATGTATTTTTCCGCTGCGTAGAACATGGTTTGGATAATGAGTTATGATTTTCAGGTGTTCCAATGATGCATGACCTATGAGACGTGTGTTTTTCGGTATTTATGAATTGTGATACCTCTCTACGTGTTACTCTGATTTAAATAATTTGTTTAATTGCCGCGGGTTATTTAGAGGGGTGTTACACGCCGCACTGCCCGCATCACCGACGATCCTCTCCACCACGGCGACTGCCTCTGGACCGCCCTGATCAATGATACCTCGATCCAACGCGTCCCGTCCAAGCAGCTCTATCCGCTGGTAGCTCGGCAGGAGATCAATGACATGGTCATCCTCGGCCTGCTGGTTCTCTAGGATCTCCTCGTATGCTGGCCTAGGAGCGCCGGGAGCGTCGGATGTCATCAGAGAATGTGACACCCGATAGAACCATGTGACATACCCCTCCACACTGTGCCAGTCCTGGGTGACTTGCATGCGACGATACTCCTCCGGGACCACATGACACTCCCATTCCGCAAATATGCCAGTGAGTTGCACTCGGGTAACTGTGTCGGGAACAGCCTCAAAAGGTGACCTGGATATCATCTGCACAAATCCAAATTGTGTAGAGACTTTCTAATTATTGAGGAGTATGTAGAGACTAGAAATTGTGTAGAAGAACTAATTAGTGTTCTTCGTAAGTAGCTATATCTTTCACTAAACATTTAGTACCTATCTATTATGTTTCTAGCCACCTATAATAACAATTCAGTAGTGAAACAGTGGGTGTTTTAAACTTGCAAGGATGTATAAGTTATCTAGATGTACTTTATCTATACTACATGATGCTGCTAGACAATGATCCGTAGAATTGTTAGTTGGCTTTCAATATTATTCAATTATTTGTATTTTATTCTTTAGAACTGGGTAGAAAGTTCATGTTCTATTATTAAAAGCTTACTATGATAAATGTGAGAGCTTTTATTTCATTAAGACTATTTGAACTTATATCTAAAATCCAGCACTGAGTGAGTCAATCTTATGTAATAAGTTCAGTTTGAGTAGTTATCTCAAGTTATGGCTTATATTTTTTCTGTTATATAGTTTCTATTTCAACTTATATTCATACTTTCTTTCAATTTTATTGTATCTGAAAAATGTTTTGTTTTCTTTCACTGTGAAGCGTGCTTTCTGAAGCGACGTTCATATTTTGATATCAAAGGTGTCAAAATGGCAAAAACGTGTGTATCGATTTATATCTTGTGGAGTCATTGTTATGCCGAAGAGGTAGTGATTGAAGTTATGACCAAGTGTGACTTGGAGACGACAGATTTGGAATACGAGGTTGGGTTTGGGATGGTGTTGTCGAATAGATTTTCGAGGACGAAAATATTCTAAGTGGGGGAGAGTTGCAACACCCTGATTATTTAATTATTTATTTAATTAAATATTCTTATTTTATTTTTGGAAATTATCGATTGAGAAGTATATTTTGATGAATAAGTGGCTATGTCGAAAAATGGATTATTATATCGACGGATTATTATTAAGTGATGTATTGGTTATTTCGGGTTATTTATGTTATTAGGCCTAATTTGGTTTATGAAAATTGTGCTAAAGACTAAGCCCATTGGAAAATGATAAATTAGGGTTTTAGAGATAGAAGAGTAGTGTTGTTATTTTTGGGGAAACAAGAGTAGAAGAGAAGGAGGCTATATCTTGAAGGGGAGATTAGAAGCTTGGAGATTTCCATCCATGGTGTCAAATTGGAGATGAAATTGGAGACTCATTGAGTTGCTTCAATTGACAAGGTAAGGGTGGGATTCTCTTCCTATAATGGGGCTCATGAACAATTGTATGTGGGGAATTGGGTGTGTAGATTTATTGCTCTTGTTGTATTAAAGTGTTGCTGGAAATTGGAAATCTATCAATGTTGTTTCTGTAAGTTGTTGTTGTTGTGGTTGTTTGATTGAAGAAAATTAGGGGTTAGGTTTTGCTTGTGTTGTGTTAAGAAGTTACCGAAACTTAAAATTCAGTGTATCTCCATTGTTATTGTTGTTGTTTGTTGTTTTTGCTATATTGTATTTGAAAAGAAAAATAAATAAGAAAGCGGGGACGGTCGGCATTATCCTTAGGCATTCATGCTTGCCTTTTTGACGGACGCCTGATTTACCAGCCCCCATGACGGGCCTCCCCCATCACGTTACATTTTGAAGAATTTTTTCTATATTGTGTGCTGTTCCATTCACTTGTTTTAATTTTCTTTTATATATTATACTTTAGATATGGATAACAGTGACTTTTGGATATGGATAACAGTAGCTTGTAGTTTGGTAAAATTATTGTAGCCTAGTAGTAATTAAATAGGAAATAGAAGCAAAGTTATAATAAAATGCAAAATAGTCCTATTTGATCGAAATAGCCGAATTAAGCGGTATATTTAGTTGTCCGGAATTTGATGGAAATTGACGTGGTAGCTAAGTTTAATTAGTACATTAATGTGGTGGTGTTATTTTGTCGAAGTTGTGACATTAATCGGTCGATTAAATTAATGGTTGAACTACTTTTCAATAAGTCTATTTAATTGGAATGGACTTGAACATAGATTAATTATTCGGTTGGTCGGTAAATAACGGTATCTCGAGAATTTGATTGTAATCTTTGGGATTTAATAAATAAATTAGGAACTATGGTGTGATAGTAAGTAGTGAATTTAACTGAATGAATTGGATAATTGGTGAAGTAATTAAATTGTGTCCAATTAACAGGTATTAAATTGTGATCACACCTTATGAATTGTTGTGGATATCTTTGTGATTATTTTGCTAATGATATCGAGCGTTGGTTGGTGAATTGTTGGAATTGTTCCGTTGTCATATGAAGTTGTTGTATTATGTGTGAAGTGTTAATATCTTTTATGAATTGATGATTGTGATATGGGCGTGTGCCTTGTGACGAATATGTTATGAGGTAAATGATGATGATGATGATGATGATGATTGTGATGATTTGGTTAATATGTGAATTTATATGTTTGCCGTGATATGTCGAAACATGATGATCGTTGAAATGATTTTTTTAATATGTGAAGTTATATGTTTGCCGTAATATACCGAAACATGATGATGACGATGTCGTGATGAGTTTATTTCTATGTGAAGATGAATGATTATTGTGACATTGAATTACCTCTAATAATTGGTAATTATCGGTGACGTAGGTGTATGCCTAGTGATGATGTGTGATTGTGATAAGTATGTTGTGTATGTCTTGTTTGTCGAGTCACATTTCATATGCATACTCAGTGACGACCTGAATTGGAAAAATTAGTGACGAAGGCTTATTCCTTGTGCCTCTGAATTGGGCAATTGGTGACGGGGGTTGAAGCTCCGATTGGTACCACATGCATATACATGAGTCAAGTCCCATGTGTCTTATGTGATTCATAGTTGTGACGTTTTGTGACTATATCGTGATTGTATATCGTGACTTGTTAAATGATGGTAGTATGTGAAAATATGAATTGATGATTTTGTGAATGGTATGAAGATATCAATACTTGTGAATGTGATTGACTGAATATGTCTGATGTGACTTATATGTGATGTTTTATGACTAGATGTATGACTTATATGTGGTGATGTTTTTGGGACTAGAACTGTGATTTATACTTGTGATTTATGCTTGTGATGTATCATGACTTGGCTTGTAAAGTAAATGAAGTATATGTATAATTGATGTGAATATGAAGTGTTGTGACTTGTTATGCGATGAAAAGTATGTGAGAATCGTGAGTTGGCGAAAGTATGAAGTGTATGGCGATGTTAATACTTGTGATGTGATAGTTATATATGTCTGATTCCTAATATATAATTTATCATACGCTCACTTATATGAATTGATATCTCACCCTTTCCTCTTGTTCGTCGTTGCCTTTATATTGGTAACGTGCAGGTATTCAAGTATGAAGATTTAGTTGTCGTTAATCGAGTCGGTTGTCGCTCTGATACGTAGCACTCGGGGGGATGATTTATGATGTTTATGATGTTGTTGTTTATTGTTTTATCTTAGGTGAATAAGATGTTATTGATTCAAAGATTGAGAACTATGATTCCGCCATGTTCTAATAAAAGAAGTTATTTTGTTTTGAAAAGTATTATATGATGAGTATTTGCTTGATTGATTAAAGAAAGTGCTATGTATCTGCTAAATGCGATGAAGTGATTTATTGTTATATGAATATGTGACGCCTCATTTGTTTGTCGAGAAATTTTTAAATACTCTGATATTTTCCAATTATAATTTCCGGGTAGAAATGGGGTGTTACATTGAGTACATGCAAGAAGGTAATGAGGATAGAAGGAACGATGACCATTCTTAGACTTGGAAAATATAAAAAAAACAAACATTTTAAGTAGGATATCAGAAATAGTGATCGCTATGAGCACATGCAAGATGGTAGGAATTTAGAAGCTTATAAGCAAAACAAAATGAATGACGCTTCTATACTAACCCAACAAATCATGTTGGACAAAAATAAAATTACTTGCCAAGCTCAATCCTAATGTAACTAAAGGTTTTGCTAACATTTATCAATAAACTTCTTTTTCTTGATAAAAAAATTACTTTTGTTTATTTTATCAACTTGAGATCATGTCTCAAGAAGTGCAACATATCATGTTAATTTCCTAATTCATTTACTTTGTTATTTATTGATAATGTTGGCATTTGTTGTAAAGGTATTAATTAACAATCAAATATCAAAAATTATGAAATTGTACATATTGACTATATTAAATATTTACAGTTTATTTTTTTATTGTTTTCTCAAAACAATTTTTTTATATGGTTTTTTTAACAAAGCAAAACTAACTTTTTTTTTTATTATGAATCAAAAATCAATACAAAAAGTAGCATTATAAATACGACTACGTCTAGCTCAATAATTGTCGGATTTTGCTAACGAATGAGCAACCATATTCGCTTGACGCTTTACAAAACCAACCTCAAAGTTTGAAAATTTTACTAATACAAACTGAATAGATTTAATAATAGTAGAAAACTCTGACACTCCTGTGGTTTTGGCCTGAACAGCTTGTACCACTCGAAGAGAATCGCTTTCAAAAATTACTTTATCAAGGTTCATATTTATTGCTTGATGAATAGCCTCTTTAAGGGCTAGAGCTTCCGCTTCAATGATCGATAGCTTCCCAGGATCCCACGCCACTCCTGCTACAAGAAAGTTTCCCAAGTTATATTGAATGCACCAACCACGATTTGAGGTTCCACAAATATTGTTAAATCTTGCGTCAACATTGCACTTATTCCACCCCGAAGACGGTGGAAGCTGCCAATAAATGTCGTGTCGCTTCCCAGACTCTACTCCTACCTTCTTTTGTGCTTCAAACCATTCCTGGCACTTATGGAAACCCAACCAACCAAGCTTCGACGCAACCTCCTTCTCATCATTCCAAGTAAAATCATTTCTATTTTTCCACAAAATATCCATCATCACAGAACCCCTACCAGCAATATTCCTATCCTCTTTTTTCGCAAATGTCAACAAAAATCGACTTTACATCTAGAAAAGATAGTAAACAATGATCAATGATATTTTTTAATCCCGTTGCCTGCTAACACTGATTGGTAAAAAAAACAACCAAAGAAAACATGCCAAGAATCTTCCAAATTAATTTCACAAAAAGGATACTCATCCGGACATTAAACACGATGTTGCCAAAGTCGAGCTCTAGTTGGAAGAAAATCATGACAAATTCTCCATAAAAGATGCTTAACTCGAGATGGAGCTCTAATACCCTAAATGCTACTCCAATTTATTGATACATCTGTATTAAGCCTTTTTTTCGTGCATTCCTCCACATACGATACCCAGATCTCACACTATAGCAACCATTCTCCTCCTCTTTCCAAACCAATCTATCTTCTGTTACCTCTTCCACTAACGGAACCTGAATAATTTCTTCAATCGTTGTATGATAAAAAAATATCACGTAATAATCTCATATTCCATTGTTTAACATTTTCTAGCATGAGATTATTAACGGTAATATTATACGCCCCTTACTTTTGAAGTCTTATCAGACACTTCCTTTCTCCATCTCAAAGTCAAGGTTCATTCATCACTTTGATACTACTACCATCTCCAATACTCCACCTGCATCCTAAAATTAAGACTTCTCTAGCTTTCCAAATACCCCTCCAAACAAAGCTTGAATTATATCCAAGAGAAGCATCAAAGAAAGATGTTTTAGGAAAATATCTTGCTTTGAAAATTTTGGACATTAGAGTGTGCGGTTTGGACAAAAGAAACCACCCATATTTAGCTACCATTGCCATGTTAAAAGCTCTTAACTCACAGAACCCCAATTCACCCTCCTTCTTAGTACAAGTAAGCTTCTCCCTCGCCATCCACCTTATTCCCCGGTTATTACTACCTCCCCCACACCAAAAAGAATTCAACATTTTCTCAATATATTCGATCACTCTGTCGGGAATAATATACATACTCATAACATAAGTCGAAATTTCCTATAAGACCGATTAGATCATTACTTCTTTCCCTGCTTTGGATAAGGAATGTCCCTTCCAAGAATTTATCTTTTTCCAAATATGGTCTTTAATATAAGAAAAAGGAGCTTTTTTACTCCTTCCAATCATCTATGGCAACCCTAAATAAGTACCAGTGCCCAGAACATGAAGGACTCTCATAATACGTGCAAGGTCTTCTTTTGCCGAATTACTCAAATTATTGCTGAAGAAAACTTCTGACTTCATCATATTAATTTCTTGGCCCGACGCTTCCGTGTAAATATTTAGAAGACCCATAAGGGTTTTCACCTCCGATACATTGGCCCTGCAAAATAAAAAACAATTGTCTGCGAAAAGTAGATGGGACACACTAGGTGCTCCTCTACATATTTGAATCCCATGGATGTTACCCCTACCCACCGATCCCTGAATAAGGGCCGATAAGCCTTCTAAGATAAGAATAAAGAGATAAGGCGAGAGTGGGTCCCCTTGCCTCAATCCTCTTTCCGGTTCTATAGGACCAAAACTTTTCGAATTTACTAGTACATTATAGTCCATCGAAGTGACCCACATCATCATCCAATGATTCCATCTATCCGTAAAACCCAACTTCGTAAGCATCTCCTTAAGAAATCCCCAATTCACTCGATCATATATTTTGCTAATATCAATATTTAATTCCAATTGAGCTTTATTTCCTTTCGTTCTTCGTTTCAGAGTATGAATAATCTCACTCGCTATCGTAGCATTATTGAGAAGAGATCTACCTTCCACGAAAGCTGATTTCTCTTCCGAAACACACTGATCCAATACAAATTTCATCCTATTAGTCAGAACTTTTGAGATAACTTTGTACACCACATTACACAAGGAGATGGGATGGAAATCGTTAATATTAATCGGCTGATTACATTTCAATATCAAGCAAATATTAGTATCTGAAGGGAAACTAAAAAGTAACCCCGATCTAACCAATCTTTGGCTGCCAAGAAGATGTCGTCACAGCAAATATCCCAGAACTTTTGATAAAATGTCAGGTTAAAGCCATCTGGACCGATGATTTATCTGGATTCATTTCCATTAACGCTGCATGGAATTCCTCCTTCGTAAATCCCGCCATCAACCTATAATTATCCGCCTCTGTGACTATAGTCTGAACCTAACTCAAAATCGGTTCATAACTACCCTCCGTAGCTTTAAAAAGACTGTCAAAATACGCTTTCGCTACCTCCTACGGACTTTATTATAATACTTATTTTATTCAGTTGCAATTCAATTTATAAGTATTTATGTGGGTTTTTTAATATATGTATTTAGAGCACAAAATTATTATAATACTTATTTTATTCAGTTACAAAGCATTTAGTTAAATAGGTGTATGTGTCGAGTGGCAAACGTTTATGTCGGTTCTGTTTAAATCTGTCTTTTTAGAGTATAAAAAAAAACACGGAGTTAGCATAGTTGGAAATGTGTTCGCCTTGTAAAAAAGTTACATGTTTAAAAGTTATAAATTAAAAAAAAAAAATTTATCAATATTTTGTTTGCAAAAGTCTGAAAAAAATAAACGATATAAACATATTAGAGAATGTGAAATTAAAACCTTATTTCGTCTAAAAAAAAGAAAAAAAATGCATAACAAATCATATCAATTTTGTGGAATTGGATCCTCTCCATTTTTTTCTCTCATGCCCTCTCTCATGTGCAATTATGAACCATTAGATTAATCTAATGGTTAACAACAATTGGAAAAAAGTCATTTAAAGAAGAGAGAGAAATATATTTCAGTTTTAATTTTTTTTCTTTTTCTTTTTTCTATTTTCGTTTTTTATTTACTATATAACTTTCTTTTTCATTGTATAACTTTTTTTAAAAAAATGATTCCCTAAAAATAGGGGTTAAGGTGTACAATTTATATATGAGAAAATTATCTATCACTAATTTAATTAGCTAATTTTATTTTTTTTTATCTATTTATTAAATAAAAATAAGAATAATTTTAATATATTATACAAAGAAAACGTATTTGTGGCTAAAGAAGACAAATTAATGTCTTTTTTTCCTTCATATTGTTAACATAAAAATGAAAAAAAAAATATATATCAACTACTACTTTTTCAATTTTTAATTTTAAAGCTTTTTTATTTAAAAATGAGTCATTCAGAATTTGTAAACATATAACTTATACATTAAATTTTTTTATTTATTATAAATCATAAGTTATTAGTTAATTTACTATTATAATTAATTCATAGTTACAACATTTGCTACGTGTGTGTATTTTTATATACATACATATTATAACAATTCTTGTTTTTAATTAGAAAATATATTCATAGTTACAACATTTGCTACGTGTGTGTATTTTATATACATACATATTATAACAATCCTCGTTTTTAATTAGAAAATGTATAATAATAAATTAACTAATAACTTATGATTTATAATAAATAAAAAATTTTAATGTATAAGTTATATGTTTACAAATTCTGAATGACTCATTTTTAAATAAAAAAGCTTTAAAATTTTAAAAATTGAAAATAATAGTAGTTGATTTTTTTTTTCATTTTTATGTTGACAATATGAAAAAAAAAAGACATTAATTTGTCTTCTTTGGCCACAAATACGTTTTCTTTGTATAATTTCTATAATATATTAAAATTATTCTTATTTTTATTTAATAAATAGATAAAAAATTAAAATTAGCTAATAAAATTAGTGATAGATAATTTTCTCATATATAAATTGTACACCTTAACCCCTATTTTTAGGGAATATTTTTATAAAAAAAGTTATACAATGAAAAAGAAAGTTATATAGTAAATAAAAAACGAAAAATAGAAAAAAGAAAATAAAAAAAAAAAGAAAATTAAAACGGAAATATATTTCTCTCTCCTCTTTAAATGATTTTTTTTTTCAATTGTTGTTAATCATTAGATTAATCTAATGGTTCATAATTGCACATGAGAGTGGGCATGAGAGAAACAATTGGAGATGATCCAATTCCCAATTTTGTTAGACCATCTCCAATGGTACTTTTTTTTATTGGGTTCTCCACATATACCATTAATTTAATAATTAAATATTTAAAAAATTTGTCATGTCATAATAGAGTTGCATTGCAATGCAACAACTAAAAGATTGTAGTACCCAATCAAATCAAGTTATGAGGTAAAGTTGTGGGACCCATATCATATTTTTATTAAAGTTAAAATTAAATAATTTTTTTTAATATGATGTGGCTTAGTGAGTCCCATAAAGAACTCAATGTAAGACCATCTCCAATGGTGCAACCCATTTTTGAGTTCTTTATGGGTCCCACCAGCTATATCATCTCAAAATAATTTATTTAATATTTATTTTATTAGTGTAATTCAAATGAGTCCCACAACTTTACCTCATAAATTAATTTGATTGAGTACCACAATTTTTTACTAGTTACATTGCAATGCAACTCTACTATGACATGACATTTTGATTCAATATTTAATTATTATATTGATGTCTAGTTGAAAAACTCATTGAAAAATACCACCATTAGAGATGCTCTAAATTGCACCATTGGAGATGCTCTTAGTTCAAGTTAGTATAAAGAAAATATTTGTAGATTTACTTTCAAAAAGTTTGTATAAAGATTAAAATTTTATTTATTTTAAATGTAAAAAATGACTTACATTGATTAAATAAAAGTGTTTAATTTTTACATATGTTTAATTTGCGAAGTACTACTACCTTAACATTAAATTATAAACGTTAATTTGTGAGTTTTTTTTCTTTCTAATTTGTAACTAATACTACCTTAGCACACTACTATTTTTTTTTATTATGCACTTTATTATTCTTTCTTTTCATTTCTTTTAACATTTCATCATATTTTATTATATTTTCAAACAATATCACATTATTATTACTATTAAAAGATTTAATATTTATGTTGATATTATAATTATTTCTTATTTTTTAATTAATAATTATTTTAATAATGAAAGTCATTGAATCTTTTCAAATCTTAAAAATTTTAAACATCTATATTATAAATCTTTTCGAAAAGTCTAAAAAATTAATATAATACTACAAAACTAAAAAAAATAATCCCTTAAAATCTCAATAAATACATTATACACCCCCTTAATAATTAAATATTCATATATTTGACCATTTATTAATTATATTAATGTTTTTTATTACTAACTTTCCAAACACACTTTAAAGAAGATACTATAATTAATTGTCAAGTTTTTTCAAAAGAAAACATTTGGTCAACACGGACATTCTTCAACAAAAACAATGTTTCTTCTCTTCATTCCAAACTCCCAAAATTCAATCCTTCAAAATTTGCACTAAAAAATGAACACATCAAACCCAACAGCTTCTCCTCCGCCGTATTCCACCTCCGGCGACACCGAACCCTTCCTTCTCCGCACTCGCCGCTCCCTCAGCCGCACACCACCTCCGCCACTCCGCACCGCCGCTCGTTTCTTCCGTCGAGCTAGCTCAGAGCGCATGATGCTCCGTGAGCCGTCGTTGCGTGTCCGGGAGAGGGCGGCGGCGGAGGTGGAAGAGCGGCAGAGTGAGTGGGCTTACTCGAAGCCGGTGGTGACACTTGACGTGGGGTGGAACTTGTCGTTTTTGGTGGTTAGTGCTGTTGTTTTGTGGGGTAGTAGGAAGGAGGAGGCGTGTGTGCCTCTTAGGGTGTGGATTTTGGGGTACTTGTTGCAGGGATTGGTTCATTCTTTATTTGTTGTTTTGGAATTTAGAAGGAGGAGAAGGAGGAATAACCGTTTTGAAGATGATTCTTCTTCTTGGAGTTTTAGTTCTGAGAGTGGTTCTGATGTTGTTTCTGAGCAGTTTTTGGAGAATCAGGAAAATAGGTACAAACAAACAGCTTTCTCAATTTCAATTTTCTTGTCCTTTTTGTTTTTTTTCATGTATAATTAGTTAGTTTTTATATAAAATTAATTTAATTTATAGAATCTTGTTTTCCTAGGGCAGTTAGAGAATATATGGTAATGTAGGAGGATATTGCTTGACTTCGGTCCTCGGAATGCGCTCCTCTCAAGGTCTCATGATCGAATCTCGTTAGATATTATTCATTCTTGTATTGGGTCAGACCATACCGAGTTTTGCTATGTGGCTTTAAATGAGCCTTCACAGCTAGTGGATAGTGGGATTGGTCCCCTTAGATTAGTCGGTCGCAAGGCTTGATATCAAGATTTCAAAAAAAAGAATTCATTCAATATGTGCATTGCGTTATACTATGATGCAGTTCAAAGTTCATTGCCTACTAAGTTATGTAACTTATGTTTATGATTCAAGTATCTTGTTGTGATTGTGGTTAAGGCTTTGCTATATTTAGCGTTGCTGAAGTATATAGCTCTTTGTTTTTGGCCTTATACAAGTTTATATGAAGTGTATTGTTCATTTAATTTCAGGATTATGAAGTACATAGAGTCAGCAAATACCGTTCTATCATTCGTATGGTGGATTCTTGGGTTCTACTGGGTAACTGCTGGTGGTCAGAGTTTGACAAGGGATTCGCCTCAGCTTTATTGGTTAGTTACAACTTGGAACAATATATATTATCGATAAAATTGTTTGTTTTATGCATTTGTCCCATGTTTCTAACTTGCAATTGTGTAACCACTAACCATCATGCGTGTTGTATTTTGCAGGCTTTGTATCATATTTCTTGCTTTTGACGTTGCGATTGTTGTGATTTGTGTTACTGCTGCATGTCTCATTGGAATCGCTGTTTGCTGTTTTCTTCCATGCATACTTGCTATTTTGTATGCAGTGACTGATCAGGTAACGGTAACACAGATCACAACAATTTTTCAACTTTATCTGACTTAATTTTATATTTAATGTGGAAACAGGAAGGCGCAACCAAGGAAGAGATTGACCTGTTGCCAAAATTTAAGTTCAGAATAGTAAAGGAATTTAAGAAAGAGTGTAATGCCCAAGAATCATCCAGAGGAGTGATGACGGAATGCGACAGTGATTCAGCTTCTGAGCATATTATTGCCTTAGAAGATGCAGTAAGTTCCTATTTATTGATTATGGATTTTCTTTTTATAACATATTTGAACCCGCGCCCCTGCAGTCGGATGTCTATGCATAACTACCAAGTGAACTGGCTTTATGGGACTATCCTTTTATATTGCAGGAATGCTGTATTTGTCTTTCGGCCTATGATGATGGAGCTGAACTTAGAGAACTTCCTTGCAACCACCATTTTCATTGCACATGCATTGACAAATGGCTGCTCATCAATTCTACCTGTCCTCTCTGCAAGTTTAACATTTTGAGCACTGATAACCTCCAAGAAGTTTGAACTACTTACTCGGAGCATTGACAAGGACGACGGCACAGCCCTTTTCCATAACAATTGCAGATGATATACTGATAAAAATTAGAGAAAGAAAAAATAATTTTCATCTCTAACTTGATTAGATAAGGATCACCTTCAATAGTAATCAAATTTCTTGCTCATGATCTCACTTATTGTTTATTACTGTTTCTCCTAAATGACAAAGTTATAAAGTAGAATGAAAATATTAAAATCCCTGTGTATTATTAATGTTAGTCTTGTAAATTCACATGATTGTGTGGTGGTCTATAGAAATGTTTGTATTAGTACAAAAATGTTATGAGGAGTGAAGATTCAAGTATCTGTTTTGTTAAAACAACTGTGGTTCAAAAGTACGCAAATACTGAAAACACAAATAGAGAATACTAGATATCTGACTAAAAAAGTTTGACTAGTATTTCTATTATTCAAAGGTAGGGTTTATAGATTGCATTTTGTGTTTAAATACTGATGTCTTATAACAAACAAAACATCAATCAACATCTGTCTAATAACAAAAAAAATAAAACAACACATTAACAATTTCTTTGATGATTGCTCAACCAAACTGGAAACCCAGTTACAATCTCAGTGGAACCATTGCAATCCACCGGAATTCCGGTCACCGGAAAAGAATATTCCATTGTTTTTACCCTCACTGAAATATTGATAACACCATTTCTCCTAACATTACTGTCCCATAACCTATAACTCAAAAACTGAACTTGATGATCATGCACGTACAAATCAGAAACAGGTATTCTTGCTATTCCAACACTCTTAATATTCCCCCATGATGTTTTGTATTTGACATCAGCTATTATAAACCTTGATTTCAATGGCACTTCTATTACGAGCTTCTCATTCCATGAAACACAGTTTCCACCATCACATTCTTCTGAGTTTTCTTTGGCGGAGTAACAGTTTTCATTGGTTGAACTTGAATCAGACCAAAGAGAAACAAATGCATTTTTCTTTATGGAGTTTTCATTATTCACATGGAGGTTTTCAGCATTTAAAATTGTGATTTCTAGAGTGTGAGACATTGGGATAGTTAGCTCCAAAAAAGTTGAAAACAATTCAAAGTATTTGGGAAATGGAATGGGAAGAAGTGGGGGATATAAATTTGGGTTTGTGAAGGAAATGTGAGGGAAAGAAGAGAGAAAGAAAGAGGTTGTTTCTTTATGTTGATTTAGTTTGTGTTATGGAAAAGTTTGAGAAGAATGAATTAAAGGTAATGGGGCATGGTCCAATTTGTGAAGGAGTATGGAAAATGCATGTGTACATTTTGAAACTGTGGTTAGGGGTTAGAAAAATGAGCTGCAATATCAGTGGCTGTTTGGACTTGTTGGTGGCTGAAGTTACATGGAAATTTCATTTCTGTTGAGACTTTCCAAAGCTTTGTTGGGAAATGGTTGTAAATCTGTTCTGCTGAGTAATTTCCAATTAGAAAGAACTTTAAATCATAAATTTGAAAAATCAAATTAACCGGCAGTTTTTGGGACTCTCAAAATATAGCTGCCACATGATTAATTGGATGATTCTAACTTAAAAGGCTTGTCATAGATGAGGAAAGAGAAAAGAAAACCAAAAGTCTAGCACTCAAAGCTGAAACAATCCGACTGTGGTAGTAACATGTTTCTCATAACAAAGAACTTCAAAAAATTCCTAAGGCATGAGAAGAAACAAAGAGAGGAACAAGAAAATAATGGAGAGAAATCCCCATTCATTTTAACATGTTATTTATGTGGAAAGAAATGATGTGGCCAAATTATCCTTTAGTTAAAAAAGTCAAATCAAAAGAAATCTAAAAAATCTCAAAGGGCAAGAAAGTTTATGTTGCATGGGAAGATAGTGATATGGAATCCTCAAATAAAGAGGAAGAAGCCAATATCTTATGACAAATCATCAAGATGATGAGGTAACATTTTATTTTTCTTATCATGATCTTTTTCGCACTTGTAAGAAACTAACAAAAGAAACAAGCGAACTGGAATAAATTGTCTCTATATTCATGAATACCTCTCTTAAACTTAAAAATAATAACCTTGAGAAAGAAACAGTAGAGATGAGATATCACTACTTGAATGAGCTTGTGAGTGAAGAAAAATTAAAGTTGGGATATTGCAAAAGTGAAGATCAAGTGCCCGATTTTCTAACCACAGAAGTAATAATTGAAGTATTCAAGAGGTTGAAGAAACACTTGTATATAGAAGACTTGAATTAAGGTGGTGTGTTATGAAAAGTGTAATTCAAGTTAGTGTAACCGATTACAGAATGAAATGTATAATTGTTTACCACCCCTTCAGTAGCAGTTAAAAGCAAACGGAAGCATCATGTAATCGATTACCACCCATTCTGTAGCAATTAGAAGTGAACAGAAACATCATGTAATCGATTATCACCCCTTCAATTTTCAATTAATTACATCAAATATGTAATTGATTTCGAAAAGTTTATTTTTTCATTAGTTGGTTAGCTACATTGATGTATTGATGTGTTGTTGTATATAAACCCAATGTTGGATTATTAATAAATAAGAACAATTATGTTCACCATAATTCTCTCTAATTTTCTCACTCTCTCTATTATTCATTGGTTTATCATTTTCATCTTCTGATTGGATTTTCCCCTAATAGATGCTTTACAATGTCTTTCCCATGAAATTTTTATTTTCTCTCTTTCCTTTACTTTACATTGACTCAACTTACCTTAACAAAGATTATTAAAAAAAAACTTACCTTAACAAACCACATTGATGTGAAGCTAAGCCTTAGAGCTTCTAATAAGTATCCAAACACTATTAAAATGACATTACATTCATTGCTAAGATGACTTGGATATCAATAAATAACGCATACTACACGCAGCTAAACTCCCCTTACGAAAGCAACAACACGAGTATGAAATACTTGATGCAGAAACTGAGGTTTTTTCAGCACATGGTATTGCCTTGAAGCTCAACGTTTGTTTATCGCAGCAACGTAGCATTATTATAACCTTGTCCTCATTGTAATAAAACAATAAAGATAGTGTGAGGAAGCAGAACTGATTTTATGTGTTTCTTAAACCGAGGCATAAATATTTGTTCAATGCTTCTACTGATGCACTTTTTTGCCGTCTCTGAATGCAAGCACCAATGAAAGAACGGTGCTGTGAGTCGTTATGCATAAGCTGGGCTCCAAAGTTCTGGTCTTTTCTCACGACCGATGCAACCCATTCAACCTTAGGTCGTTTCTCCATTGTATACACACAGCCGTTGCGGCCTCTTATCAATCTATCTACCATTCCAACCAGCTCCTTAATGGGCTGTCAAAATCCGGTCAAGTTGACGATGCACGGAAACTGTTTGACAAAATGCCTCAAAAGGATGAATATTCTTGGAACACCATGGTATCTGGCTATGTTAATGTGGGAAGATTAGTTGAAGCTAGAGAGCTTTTTGATGGGTTTTCATATAGGAGTTCCATCACATGGTCCTCTCTTATATCCGGGCATTGTAAGTTCGG
This sequence comes from Vicia villosa, assembly GCF_029867415.1. Taxonomy (NCBI): domain Eukaryota; kingdom Viridiplantae; phylum Streptophyta; class Magnoliopsida; order Fabales; family Fabaceae; genus Vicia; species Vicia villosa. The sequence continues at coordinate 109,519,348 of NC_081185.1, forward strand.
GTGTAAAGCTGAGGTTTTTAATTTGTTTAGGTCAATGAGGTTGGAAGGTCATAAACCTACTCAGTTCACTTTAGGAAGTGTTCTCAGGGTGTGTTCATCGTTGGGTTTGATCCAAACGGGGGAAATGATTCATGGGTATGTTGTAAAGAATGGATTTGAATCTAATGTGTTTGTTGTTACTGGACTTGTTGACATGTATGCGAAATGCAAGTGTATTTTAGAAGCTGAGTTTCTTTTCAAGGGGTTGGGATTTGATAGGAAAAATCATGTCCTGTGGACTGCTATGGTTACTGGATATGCTCAAAATGGTGATGGCCGTAAGGCGGTTGAGTTTTTTCGTTACATGCACGCGCAAGGGGTTGAGTGCAATCAGTATACCTTTCCTACTATATTGACAGCATGTTCTTCTGTTTCGGCTCTTTGTTTTGGTGAACAGGTGCATGTTTGCATTATAAGAAGTGGTTTTGGATGCAATGTTTATGTTCAAAGTGCATTGGTTGATATGTATGCGAAATGTGGAGATTTAAACGGTGCAAGGACAGTGTTAGAAACTATGGAAGATGACGACATTGTTTCGTGGAACTCCTTGATTGTTGGGTGTGTAAGACATGGGTTTGAACAGGAAGCTCTACTCTTGTTCAAAAATATGCATGGAAGAAATATGAAGATTGATGATTATACATTCCCGTCAATCCTGAATTGTTGCGTAGTAGGTAGTATAGATCCGAGATCTGTTCACGATTTGATAATCAAAACTGGATTTGAGAATTATAAACTTGTTAGCAATGCTCTTGTTGACATGTATGCCAAAACTAGGGACATGATTTGTGCGTACACAGTGTTCGAAAACATGTTTGAGAAAGATGTCATCTCATGGACCTCCCTTGTCACTGGTTATGCACAAAATGGCTCCCATGAAGAATCATTGAAGATTTTTTGTGACATGAGAGTCGCAGGGGTAAATCCAGACCAATTTATTGTTGCAAGTATTTTGAGTGCATGTGCAGAACTTACTCTTCTAGAATTCGGTAAACAAGTGCATTCAGATTTCATTAAATCAGGCCTTTGGTCATCACGGTCAGTGGATAATTCTCTCGTAGCCATGTATGCAAAATGTGGATGCCTAGATGACGCCGATACCATTTTTGTTTCAATGGAAGTTAAAGATGTAATTACATGGACAGCTCTTATAGTTGGTTATGCACAAAATGGTAAGGGAAGAGACTCCTTAAGATTTTACGATGCCATGGTTTCAAGTGACACGAAACCAGATTTTATCACATTTATAGGATTATTGTTTGCTTGTAGCCATGCTGGTCTTGTGGATGAAGGTCGCAGATACTTTCAACAGATGAACAAGGTTTATGGAATAAAACCTGGTCCTGAACACTATGCCTGCATGATTGACCTTTTCGGACGGTCAGGAAAACTAGATGAGGCAAAAGAATTACTTGATCAAATGGATGTGAAACCAGATGCAACTGTATGGAAATCACTCCTTGCTGCATGTAGAGTGCATGGAAATTTAGAGCTGGGAGAAAGGGCAGCTACAAATCTTTTCGAGCTGGAACCTGACAATGCTATGCCTTATGTTATGCTGTCCAACATGTATTCTGCTGCTCATAAATGGGACAATGCAGCGAAAATTCGAAAATTAATGAAATCAAAAGGAATAGTAAAGGAGCCTGGATGCAGTTGGTTAGAGATAAACAGCAGGGTGCATAACTTCATTTCTGATGATAGAGGACATCCAAGGGAGGCTGAAATTTATTCCAAGATCGACGAAATTATGGTAAGAATTAAGGAAGCCGGTTCTGTACCAGATATGAATTTTTCTTTGCATGACATGGATAAAGAGGGAAAGGAAGTTGGTCTTGCTTATCACAGTGAGAAACTGGCTGTTGCTTTTGGATTATTAGCTGCTCCACCAAGTGCACCAATCAGGATATTTAAGAATCTTCGAGTTTGTGGAGATTGTCATTCTGCTATGAAATATATATCAAAAGTTTTCACTAGGCATATAATCTTGAGGGATTCCAATTGTTTTCATCATTTTAGAGAAGGAGAATGTTCTTGTGGGGATTATTGGTAGGAATTTTTTTCTTAAAAACTTCCATACCAGCAGTGTCCTCTAGTTTCATGACGAATTAATCCACGTGACATTTCAAGCTTTAGGGACTTGAATATACAAAATTTGATGTTTCTGTTGTACTATCAAGGATAAATTATTTTTTTTAATGTCATTTATACATAGAGAGATTCACATTTTTCTAGAAAACTATGAACTTGTGTTTGATGCATAAATTGTTTAGGGATGTAGGAGGATGCAAGACTACATTTTTTTTAATTGAAATTGTACATTATGAGCTGCAAATTGGTAACTTTCGAGTTTAGATCAATAATAGTTTGTTTCTTAAAATACTGCATTAGTGAGAGATTTAGCCGAAAAATTTGAGGGGGGTGCCCAAGAATGTTTCTTTATACTGAGTAGCTTGCTGATGCTATTGACAGAGAATGTCATCTTAACTATGAAAACGACATTCTGGTTACCAAAAACTGTGATTTTCATTCTTACAATAGAATGTATTATCTGAACAATTATGTAACGGTCGCCATTTATGGTATGAAGTGGTGGTTGAAAATTACTTGCAAATCACTCTATTATTCTCGGGTGGCTCAAGAATTACTGGAAAATGATCCATTCTCAATAAGTAATATCCACTGAGAGTGTTACGAAAAGACACACTTACAAGTCATCAAATTTATATAGATTTAGTTCTTCTAGAACTGTAATTTAACATGATTTAGAAGTTAGCAGAACCAAGAGAGAAGCTTGTGGAAAACTTTAAAAAAAAAAAAAAAAGACTAATTTGATTGATGATTCCACATAGTCCACTTTGAGGAACAAACAAGCTGGAACTATATGAAGCATGATTAAAAGAATTGTATGAACTCATTATCTTATAAAAAAATTGAGGCATACATCAATCATAAACTACTTAAAAAATGGAAGTAATACTTTTAGCAGGCACTCTCCTACATCATCCATGTGATTGTCATCTGCAGGTCCTTGATAAAGAGGTTGCGCGTGTTTTGAGGTTCAAATGAGTTGTATAGTCACGATTTGCGGGTTGGACAGCAGAGACCTAGCGAAGCTAGCATTGCTGGCCTGGTTATCTATTCATCCAAAAACCAATTTACAATGCCGGAGCAAAAAAAATCAACTCCTTGCATGCTCAGGAATGAGACGCCGACGCAACTCATCGGGTGCGCCTGCCAACTCTGCGACATTTTTTATTTATATATGTTTAGTTTATCACGCAAAATTTCAATGGATCAATCATGTTTAGTTTATCACCATGTTTACCTTGAGCTGTGAAATCAAACAAAGGGGGAAGTTCTTGCCCATTCGGTAAGCGTACATTTGGGTCCCGAAGATCGTCAAAGAAGGAATGTGCACATGCATCCAACTGTAAACAAAATATAATCATCACTTCTGTGACTGAATAAACAATAGAGCTACAAAAGGTGTCATTTTATTAAACTAAAATAAATTTCTTACAGCAGTGCAACGTAGATTTGGCGAATACTGAAGCATCCTCGATACAAGATCCACTGCTTCAGATGGCATACTTTTGTGAAAGATCTGCATATTACACAAGTATTAATATTTTATCAATTATAAATCAGAGGAAATTAGGGAGTAAAGAGCTACTAACCTTGTGCCATGGGTGAGCTTTAATCTGAGGAAATTTGAATTCAGTGTAATTTGGATTCATGCACTTTATTTCTTCTCTGGTTGGTGTCCCCAAAATCTGTAGAACATAATTATGATTGACGATCAAAAAACAAACAGAAAGCAATTTTCAAGAAGAAGCCAATAAAGCAAAGAGACAAAGACAGAAAAATTTACCTTAATGATCTCTACCAACTGATCAACCCCACTCTCTCCAGGAAACAATGGCTGCAAATAACATAACTTAGTCAATATAAGAATCAATCTAACGTGTCATATTCTAAAGTTGATTGCTTACAAATGATATTAACACAGGCTCGACAAATTCTCACCTGTCCTAGAAGAAGCTCAGCCAAAACACAGCCAGCAGACCAAACATCAATAGCAGTTGTGTATTCGGTTGCGCCAAATATAAGCTCAGGAGCTCTATAATACCGCGAGCATATGTATGATATGTTGGGTTCACCAGGCATCTAAAAGATCAATAATATCAGGAGGTCATGCACATACAATTTTCAAATTGATAAAGAGGAAAGAAAAATGAAACTTACCAACATTTTCGCACTCCCAAAATCACATATCTTTAACTGATGACTCGTAGGATTAACCTGTGTAGCAATCACAACACAATTAGCATTTCGTAATATATAAAATATAATTCCAAACAAGAAAACTTGAAAGATAAAAAGGAATTCATACCAATAGATTTTGAGGTTTGATGTCACGATGACAGACTCCAACGACGTGGTGCATATAATTTAAACCACGGCATATCTGCAAAAGAGTTTTTACCATGATCAATCAATAACAGCACAAAAGTAACAAGGCCAGAGAAAATGACTGGAACCCTAATAATTATCGACTAAATTTCAAGATTACCTGATAAGTATATAGTTGGACATAGAGTATAGGCATGTGTTGGTGCATCCTGACATAGTGCTTTGAAACTCTGTAGACAGTTTCGGGTACATACTCCAACACTAAGTTAAGGTACACCTCTTCTTTTTCAGCCGTTGAGTAGAAACAATGCTTTAGTTTAAGAACATTAGTATGTTCAAGCATTCGCATAACTTGGAGTTCCCTATTTTTATATCTCTTGTCTTGTAAGACTTTCTTAATCGCAACGGCTTCTCCAGTTTCAACGCACTTAGCCTACAGTTTTTTCAAGGCACCGGGGATAAGCAAAGAGAGTAATTACACAATTCCAAAAGAAGCACTGTTAAAGGGAATAGAAATACCTGATAAACAACACCAAAAGAGCCGGTACCAACTACGCGTTCTGCCATGTATGAGATTGTCTGAGCGAAGCAAAAATGGAGTTATTAAATGTACAATAATGCAAGAGTATAGAGTGGAATAGAAATTAAGGAAATGATCAGAAAAATACCCGCTTTGGCTGTCCATCTCGACCACCGATAGACGTTGTAATAATTTGACCGGTTTCTGTTCCATTTCCGTTCACAATAGTTGCCTCCATGTCCTGTAAGCAGAAAATCAATTACCAAGCTCAATGATCGATTGCTTTCCAAAAGAGCCTCGAATCATGAATATAGAAACATCACAAGAACATAGAAAAAATGAATGACAATAAATACCTTTTCTTTGTTGGTTTTACTTTTGTCATCTTTAATTTTCATTTCATGTAATTCTTTTGGTAGCTGATCAACACCCGACTTCTCGGTTTTTGAGGCAGCAGAAACAGTAGTATTACATTTACTAGATGCATCTTCTTGTGTCGCATCTACATACTTATCCTGATTATTTCCACCTCCCTCAACACGATTTGTTTCCTCGTTTTCTTTTCCTTCGAACCCTTGATCAAACTTGGCTCTTTTTGTGGTAGAATCTCCACCCTGAAAACAAACAATTAGAACTTAACTAACACACATCTAGTAAATTCAGGCATGCGAGATAAGAAAACCATGTCTCAAGTACATAAAATTTCCTATCTTTTCCACTTAATTCAGTTAACCATATTTAGTTCTAGTCATAATTAAACTAGGTGCGCAATCACAAATCATGTTAAGAGTCCAAAATTGGAAAATATATGGCCTAAACAAGTGCTTAATAGTGGGAGCAATCCTTCAAGTCGGTCTTATACATAGGCTCAACCACATTTCTTAAGAAGATATCAAAAGTCTGGTTAAAGATATGTTGGGCCACCTGCTATCAGATTTCCGCTCATGTCCAATCCATCAGAAAAATTTATGACTCGGACAATCCTCACCCTACAAGCCGGTTTTGTAGGGTTGACTTAGGCCCAACAATGTTTCTTAACAAATCACAACCAACATATTAACAAAAAACAAACAAGCAAAAGCTAACATACATTATCCAATCACATGTTTCTTGATCTTTCTTATCTTATTTTGGCAAGGCTACACTTTCAACAACACAATCATGTAAATCACACAAAAACACATTAGCTTAGAAAATCAGAAAATGAGTCAATCTATATGGCACAGAACATAGATTTGTGAGATCATAAAATGTTTTGAATAAAAAGCATCCACATCTCAAAAACAAAACAACAAAAAGAGGTCACAAAAACACAAGCATCAAGACCAAAGGAAAAATCACTTAAGAAACATCAACAAATAGATGCAAAAGCAGAAAAGAAAAACCCAAGATCCAAATTAAGTAATTATTTAAATAAATAATAACAACCATAACAACAAAAATGTAACATCTTTGAAAAATGATAAAAACAAAAACTTTTTGAGAGGATGAGATGTTAAACTTACAGGATCTGATGAAATAGAGGTTCTGCCAGAAGCAATGCTCTTCAACCTTCTCATCATATTCATAGTTCTTAATTCCAACCCAAACAACCCAACTCAAATCAACCCACTCAAAACACCCACAAATCAAACCCCAATTTTTTCTCAACAAAAGAGAGAAACACAAATAAAAAGAGAGAGAGAAAAAAGCTTTTTCTCTCTCTCTCTTCCTCTTCCTTCTACCTGATTCAGTTCCTGCAAACAACAACAACAAAAAATGGAACAGAAGAAGAGAAGAAGAGAAGAGAAAAATGGAAATGAAATGAAAACAAACAGCAACAGAAAACACAAATCTAATGAACCCTTTTTTTCTCTCTCTATCTAAAAAATGTGTGACAGGTGTTTGTTGGAATTTGAACGGTCAAACATAAATCCATCAATTCCAATCATTCTAAGCTTCAAAGTTTGTACCTCAGTCAAAGGAAAGATATTGACCGTTGATTAGAATGGACGGTCAAGATGTTATACTAGTTTTCAAAGCTTGTTGTTAAGATAGAGATGTGAGATATAAACGGAATATTCGAGGGTGTTAAATTAATGTTATTAAGATTAAGAGGATGAATCATATTCATATGCGATATTTTAGGATAATGGATAACGTAGAAACGTTTAATACTTTACGTGAAAATGAAACAATAACCAATGGTGCTAGATAGAGTTTAGGTTAATCTTCAAGGTTTCAATTTTCATTTCATTCTAATTATATTTAATGTCGTCCACAATTGAAATTTGAATAGAATCGTAGCTTTAATAATCTTGACCGTATTAAATATTCCAACATTGATTAACTTTTTTTTAAATTTCGGATTCAAACATAAATTCAACACAATTACAGGTGGAAAACGATGGGCAAGAGAAAATTTTCATTTTGTCAGATTATTTTGATACGACTTAAGATTTTAAACTTGCAATATGTAATCGGTTCGTCCCCTATTTTCTTTAGGCACAAACATTTGATAAATTTTTACTCTCTCCATTCTCTTCTATAAATAAATTTTGACTTATAGGTTCACTTAATAAATAATATATTTAGACTGTATATAGATCAGATACATCAAATATTCAATGAACTTAAAAGTCAAAATTTACTTATAAAAGAAAACAGATGGAGTATATTTTTAGACTTAATAGGTGTAGTAGGGTCTGCAGGCTCGCCTTGTCCCGACCTCATTTTTGTTGCGGGACAAACAAAGATTTTAGGTGTGCAATCTCAATTATGTATGTCCTACTCCGTCCTATTTCTTTACGAGTTTTTGTGTGACATGACTAAAAAGGGATGACATGTTTGTTTTGTCACCGCTTATTTTACTCAAAAAAGAAAGATATTCATTGAATCATTTTCGCAAAAATAGTAGTCACCCTAGAGTTAGGTTTGGAAAGTCTTATACTAGTTTTGTGATGGATAGCTAGTTGGGTCAATCTATGGGCCAAAATATGTTGGTCTCTACTAACAAACCCCCCTTGTCAAAGTAAGCTAGGGTTTTTCTAATGTAATGAATTCGATAACATATGTGCGTTCAATCTTTTTCCTCAACATTGTCGTCTTCCTTTGTTTCAACTCTATCAATAATAGTCTTGCAATCAGTGTGAACCATTATCCTCTTCAAGCCCATAATTCGAGCCACCTGGAGAGCGTCGATTATCGTCTGATTCTCAGCCGCAAGAGGGTTATTATACCATTTTTTATTCCAAGTTATTTATGTGAAAATCTCCCTTTTGTTACTAAAAATGAACGCTAGTAAATTCCAATCCCCATTGATGGTGGTATTAGCATTAATGTGAATGATAAAGCTATATTTTTCCTCTCTCGACCACTTCTTCCACTCTAGCGCCTTGTGCTGGTGCTTTTCATTACGTAGATGCATTTGCTCTGGCTCTGCTTAGCATTGTGATTCTGCTTAATGTTCTTGTTGTTTGTTTTACAAGTATTACTACTATTTTCACCACTTCCTTGCTTAAGGTCACCCCTAACCTTACCTCCATGGCTGAGCTTTGAGGGTTTGCTCTTGCCACTATTCCAATTAGCTTGCTTAGTACTGATACAATTTCTGAGCCAGGAGATTCGGTATTATATCTACCTTTATTGTTACTTTTATCAACCTTATGAGCTTTAATCTTTTTAGTGGTATTATTGTTATTCTGCATGTTACAAGTTTTGACGATGTATTCTTTATCAGATTTGGTGCATATTCCCATTGTCCTGCTTACTATTAAAGTGAATCATATCCTCAATCTTATATTTTTGCCAAGAGACCTGAAAAACAGAAAGCCCTTTGTAGAGCATTTTATCATTATCCGCAATTTTAGGCTCCATTATGATCAAATGGGAATTGAGAATACAAAAATAGTTGTTACTCGTCTGCAGATTCCATAACGTATTCTCTCGGGGAAGATTGCTTCTCAGGTTATTGTTAGAACAAGATTTGGTTCTGCACTCTATCTCTAAGTTTTGATGATAACAACATATATATTTTATATGTAAACAATTTTGTTTCTAATTGTTTCTTGAGTGTGCAGATCAGAAGCTCTTTGTGATTCAGGACGGTTGTCTAAAGAATCATCAAATATGATTGGCACGTCAAAAAGACTATTCTCTTCCACTCTTGAAAAAACAGTAGTAGTTCTGAAGAATGTTGAATATTAACCAGAAAGAGAATCTCCTGTGTACTTCTCAATAAGTTGCAGCTTCAGAAGTCTTAAGTGTCTCAAGAAGAATAAAGTCTATTGAAGTTGTAACTTCAAGATCAGTTATCTATCTTCAAATAGAGATTTAATCTCAAATAGGAAGTTTTGCGTCGTATTTCAAATAAGTTGTTGCTATTATTTCTGAAAGACAAGGTTTTGTTCTTAATGGCTTTGATGTTTTCATGTTATCATAACAAAATAGTTTCTGAACTACTCATCAGATAAATCATCAGTAGAGCGGAGATAAGAAGTTGATCTCTTCCAAGCTTATTACTTTAGATCAGAAGCACATCATTTGAAGATAATATCAAGAAACTTCCTCAAGAAGATTTCAGTACAACGATATGCTTAAACATATCCACTTCTATAAAGACGTTTGTACTATTCAGAAGCTTTTCCATGCTATCATGATAAAGCTGTAAGCTACATGCTAAGGAAGTAACGTGTTGTCCAACATCAACACTGATACTATCAGTTGGAAAGTAACTGTTGGCTTTGGAAAGGACTCTTCTATGATCACAATGTCTCTTTTGAAGGCTATAAAAGAAGATCAAGATTCTAGAAGAAAGGTTGCGAACACTGAAATAGAGAATGCCAAAAGTCCATGTAGAAGCCGCCAATGATGCTAAAGAAGTCAAAATACTCAAGCAAAGCTGAAAGCTGGAGCTAAACAGGTAAGAGGATAAAGAATGAAGAGAAAGAAAAGAAAGAAGATTACTACAAGATGCTACCCAAACACTTATCAAATACATCTTTGTAAAATCAAGGAGTTGTTGCTCATATCTTTCTTAACACTTTTATGTTAATTTCTTTTGTACTTAAACATTTGTGTAATCAGCTTGATAAAACCAATCATGCAAACACAAACATTAAGCAACTGTATGTTGTTTGTTCCTTGAGTGACTAGTCTTAGTCTGTATACTCAAAAAGACTTTGGCAGTTTGTCATTATGGAGAAATCTCCTTCAAGGTGTTAGAACATGAAATGTCCTAATCATACTTTCTAGTTTTGATGATAACATTAGAAATGAATTTTGTATAACACAATGTTGTACTCTAATAAGTTACTTTTTCCATTTTAGGAAAAGTGTAAAAGAGTAGGAAATATCCAACTTTCAGATGCTCTGACCCAGATGTTTTGGATGGCTACATCAGAACATGGTCCTGAAGACATCAGAACATGGTCTTGAAGTTATCAGATCATGACTATTAGAAGCAAGCTCTGAAGATCTAAAGGTATCACGCTCTAAGGAACTTCCACAGTCTGAAGCGCTGAAGTTCTAACTTGCACCAAATGCTGGAAACTCTGATGAACAAAGCAAATCACAAAGTCTGATTCCAGAAGAAAGAAAATGATGAAAAGCTAGAAAGGCTAGTCTGTGTGTCTGACAAAAGGAACGTTAGAAGTATGGCTACAAAAGGCAAAGTCAAAAAAAGCAGTTGAAGCAAGGCTCGAGGTAGTTGACAAAAGCATGTAACATTAAATGCAGCATTGTACTGTACACGCAAAGCATTAAATGCAGAACTGTTCAACGGTCACATTCTCACGCCTATAAAAGGAACTCGTCAGCCAAAGAAAAAGGCTAGAGCTTACGTTACAAACTTACAACACACTCTGAATCTTTCTTGTTAGAACAAGATTTGTTCTTATCAATTATCTTAGTTTTGATGATAACAATAATATGAATTTTGCTTAAGATAATATGGTACTCTAATCCAATGCAATTTCCCTTTCAGGAAATATATATAAAGAGTACGCATAATTCAGCGCTCAGAAGATGTGTCTCAAATGGTTCAGCATGCAACATCAGAACATGGTCTGGCAAGACATCAGAAGATGGTCGAAGCAGAATCAGAACATGGGTCTATGGAAGCATCAGAAGAACATGAGATCAGAAGCACTGAAGATCAGAAGATGGTATCACGCTCAGAAGCACTTCAAGGTCAGAAGATCAGAAGATGCTGTGCACCAAGCTGTTTGACTCTGATGATATTCAAACGTCATATTCACAAACATCAGATCAGAAGGAAGTACACGTGGCAGACTACGCTGACTGACAAAAGGAACGTTAAAGCTACTAAAGGCTACGTCAGTAGACACAGCGTGAACAAGGCTCGAGGTAGTTGACAAAAGCGTATAAACATTAAATGCAAAGCTGTACGGAACACGCAAAGCATTAAATGCATTCAACGGTCATCTTCTCAACGCCTATAAATATGAAGTTCTGATGAGAAGCAAGGTTAACGATTTCGCACCAATACAATTCAAATTAACTTGCTGAAACGCTGTTCAAATCTAAACTCAGAATCTTCATCTTCATCAAAGCTCACTACATTGCTGTTGTAATATCTTAGTGAGATTAAGCTTAAATTGTAAGAGAAATATCACAGTTGTGATTATCGCTTTTAAGAAGCATTTGTAAACTCTTGAATAGATTACATTAAGTTGTAAGGAACTAGAGTGATCAGTTGATCAGTATACTCTAGGAAGTCTTGGCAGTTGGCTGAGCAGGAAGTCTTGGCAGTTGGCTGAGCAGAAAGTCTTAGGAGTGAACTAAGCCTAGAGTGATCGTGTTGATCAGTAGACTCTAGAAAAGTCTTAGGAGTGAACTAAGCAGTTGTTCCTGGAGTGATCAGGTTGTGATCAGAAGACTCTGGAAGACTTAGTTGCGGCTAAGTGGAAAACCATTGTAATCCGTGCGATTAGTGGATTAAATCCTCAGTTGAGGTAAATCATCTCTGCGGGGGTGGACTGGAGTAGCTTCGTTAACAGCGAACCAGGATAAAAATAATTGTGCATTTTATTTTTATCGCTAAAGATTTTAAGTCACACTTATTCAATCCCCCCCTTTCTAAGTGTTTTTCTATCCTTCAATTGGTATCAGAGCGCCGGTTCTAAGGTGCAAGCACTTAACCGTGTTTAGAAAAGATTCAGGAAGAGAAAAACGCTTCATTTAAAAGATGGTTGATGAAAGTGAAAGGACTATACCTACACCTGCATCCACATCTGGCTCTGCTGAGCAATACAACGGTAACAATGGTTATACTAGACCGCCGGTATTTGATGGTGAAAACTTTGAATACTGGAAAGATAAACTGGAGAGTTACTTTCTGGGTCTAGATGGTGATCTATGGGATCTTCTGATGGATGGTTACAAACATCCAGTAAATGCCAGAGGCGTGAAGCTGTCAAGGCAAGAAATGAATGATGACCAAAAGAAGCTTTTCAGAAATCATCATAAATGTAGAACTGTTTTGCTGAATGCTATCTCTCATGCTGAGTATGAGAAGATATCTAACAGGGAAACGGCCTATGACATATATGAGTCCTTGAAAATGACTCATGAAGGAAATGCTCAAGTCAAGGAGACAAAAGCTCTTGCCTTAATCCAGAAGTATGAAGCCTTCAAGATGGAGGATGATGAAGACATTGAAAAGATGTTTTCGAGATTTCAAACTCTGACTGCTGGATTGAGAGTTCTTGACAAGGGATACACCAAGGCTGATCATGTAAAGAAGATCATCAGAAGCTTACCCAGAAGATGGGGTCCGATGGTGACTGCATTCAAGATTGCGAAGAATCTGAATGAAGTTTCTCTGGAAGAGCTTATCAGTGCCTTGAGAAGCCATGAGATTGAGCTGGACGCAAATGAGCCTCAAAAGAAAGGTAAGTCTATTGCATTAAAATCTAATATCAAGAAATGCACTAACGCTTTTCAGGCTAGAGAAGAAGATCCTGAAGAATCAGAATCTGAAGAAGAAGATGAACTGTCCATGATTTCCAGAAGGCTAAACCAACTCTGGAAGACCAAGCAAAGGAAGTTCAGAGGCTTCAGAAGTTCAAGGAAATTTGAACGTGGAGAATCTTCTGATGAAAGAAGATTTGACAAGAAGAAGGTCATGTGCTATGAATGCAATGAGCCTGGACACTACAAGAATGAATGTCCAAATCTTCAGAAGGAAAGTCCCAAGAAAAAGTTTCATAAGAAGAAAGGTCTTATGGCAACCTGGGATGAGTCAGAAGATGATTCAGAAGATGAGCAGGCCAACTGTGCGCTGATGGCGACAGAAGATGACGGATCAGAATCTACATCAGAATCAGATTCTGAAGAGGTATTTTCTGAACTTACTAGAGATGAGTTAGTTTCCGGTCTAACTGAACTTCTGGAACTCAAGTCTCAGATCAGTCTCAAATACAAAAAGCTGAAAAAGCAATTTGAATTTGAAACAAAGAAGCTTGAGTTGGAGAATTCTGAATTAAAGGAAAAACTTTTAAAATTATCCAATAATGTTGGATCTCCTTCTGATTCAGAAAAATCCACTCCCAGTCTGAACCATATTCTGAAAGAATATGATTTAAGTTTCAGGAAGTTCCTATCTAGAAGTATTGGCAGAAGTCAGCTAGCTTCTATGATATATGCTGTGTCTGGAAACAAAAGAGTTGGCATTGGTTATGAGGGTGAAACCCCATACAAACTTGAACCTGTTGATGAAATGAAAATTACATACAAGCCATTGTATGATCAGTTCAAGTATGGCCACTCACATGATATTAGGCACACCTCACATGCACAAAGTTTTCACAGTACACACACTAAGAAGCATGTGACACAACCTAGGAAATATCATGAAACTCACATTAAGAATTATCATGCTGTTCCTCCTATTGCTTACAATGTTAAACCCAAGTTCAATCAGAACTTGAGAAAATCTAACAAGAAAGGACCCAAAAAGATGTGGGTACCTAAGGATAAGATTATTCCTATTGCAGATATCCTTGGCTGCAAGAAGGACAAAGCACAACATGTCATGGTACCTGGACTCTGGATGCTCGCGACACATGACAGGAAGAAGGTCTATGTTCCAAGACCTGGTGCTTAAGTCTGGAGGAGAAGTCAAGTTCGGAGGAGATCAGAAGGGCAAGATAATTGGCTCTGGAACTATAAAATCTGGTAACTCTCCTTCCATCTCTAATGTACTTCTTGTAGAAGGATTAACACATAACCTTTTATCTATCAGTCAATTAAGTGACAATGGTTATGATATAATCTTTAATCAAGAGTCTTGCAAGGCTGTAAATCAGAAGGATGGCTCAATCCTATTTACAGGCAAGAGGAAGAACAACATTTATAAGACAGATCTGCAAGATCTTATGAGTCAGAAGGTGACTTGTCTTATGTCTGTTTCTGAAGAGCAGTGGGTCTGGCACAGGAGATTAGGTCATGCTAGTTTGAGAAAGATCTCTCAAATTAACAAACTGAATCTTGTCAGAGGACTCCCTAATCTGAAATTCCAATCAGATGCTCTTTGTGAAGCATGTCAGAAGGGCAAGTTCTCCAAACCTGCATTCAAGTCTAAGAATGTTGTTTCTACCTCAAGGCCATTAGAACTCTTGCACATTGATCTGTTTGGACCAGTCAAAACAGCATCTGTCAGAGGAAAGAAATATGGATTAGTCATCGTAGATGATTATAGCCGCTGGACATGGGTAAAATTCTTAAAACACAAGGATGAGACTCATTCAGTGTTCCTTGATTTCTGCATTCAGATTCAATCTGAAAAAGAGTGTAAAATCATAAAGGTCAGAAGTGATCATGGTGGTGGAAGATCTGCTGCAGGACCAAGTCTCCCTGATCCCTCGCCTGAAAGCCCTAGAAGCAGTCAATGAGGCGTTTCACTCCTTCATGGCATGCTGTCACAGACGTGGTCTTAGCTAGGGTCCTAGGATTTGGTCTCAGTAGTTTTATTTTTCTTTGTTGCACATCTTTTGTAATCCTTCTTTGATTATTCAATGAAAAAGCTTCCTTGTGTCTTACATTCCAGTAAATGTTTTCTTTTGTCGTTTTATACATCTGAATCTTTTTATATTCTTTTTGATGTTATGACAAAAAGGGGGAGAAAGATAAATGATAAATGATTTGATTAAATCTATCAGTTGCTGGGTAAAGGCTCCCACACATTCACTAACAAGAACTGCAAGTTCTATATGGTTTAAGTGTTTTGCAGGTACAAAGAAGTGAAGTGAATCTTCAAAGCAAACACTAGAAGCAAAACCATTGAAACTGAAGCAAGCTGAGTGCTGTCAAGCTTCAGAGATCAGAAGCAAGAAAGAAGAATGAATCAGAAGCACTGATAATAGAATTTGAATATCATTGTCTATCCTGTTCTGACAAAATTCTATTTGCCTTGATACACATAATGTTATGGCTCTGATACATTATTTGCTCTGATACATGTTTTTAGCCTAAAATGCTCTGATACATTTGGCTCTGATACATATCATGTATTTGAATATACATTTTATGTTCTAACTCGTTCATGCTGACTTTTGTCGTTTAGTTTTTGTTCTGTAACATTTCAGGATGTAGAGATGCTCAGATGATGCTCTGGTACATTCAACAATGTTCTGATACAAATCTAGCATGAAGTGATGTTAGTAGACATTCAAAGTTCTGAAGCTATCCGAGGGAAGCAGAAATCAGAAGATGTGAATGTTCTAAAAGATACAGGAATTCAAGTTCTGAAGCTGTCCTGAATGGAAGCAGAAGTCAGAAGCTGTGAATGTTCTGAAGATCAAAGAATTTCAAGTTCTGAAGCTGTCCAATGGAAGCAGAAGTCAGAAGCTATGGATTCTCTGAAGGCAGAAGCTCATATGATCGTCTCTACCGAAATAATCAGGGAAGTCTTTTATTAAAGTTCTTCGAGTATTTATTTCAGGGGGAGATTATTTATCTCAGGGGGAGATTGTTAATCTCAGGGGGAGACATATTCATATGCTTATGCTATAGCTGTGTAATTTGTCTTTTGCCGTCTACTCTTTCTGATCGCAAATTCATATCATTTATATATGTTTTTGTCATCATCAAAAAGGGGGAGATTGTTAGAACAAGATTTGTTCTTATCAATTATCTTAGTTTTGATGATAACAATAATATGAATTTTGCTTAAGATAATATGGTACTCTAATCCAATGCAATTTCCCTTTCAGGAAATATATATAAAGAGTACGCATAATTCAGCGCTCAGAAGATGTGTCTCAAATGGTTCAGCATGCAACATCAGAACATGGTCTGGCAAGACATCAGAAGATGGTCGAAGCAGAATCAGAACATGGGTCTATGGAAGCATCAGAAGAACATGAGATCAGAAGCACTGAAGATCAGAAGATGGTATCACGCTCAGAAGCACTTCAAGGTCAGAAGATCAGAAGATGCTGTGCACCAAGCTGTTTGACTCTGATGATATTCAAACGTCATATTCACAAACATCAGATCAGAAGGAAGTACACGTGGCAGACTACGCTGACTGACAAAAGGAACGTTAAAGCTACTAAAGGCTACGTCAGTAGACACAGCGTGAACAAGGCTCGAGGTAGTTGACAAAAGCGTATAAACATTAAATGCAAAGCTGTACGGAACACGCAAAGCATTAAATGCATTCAACGGTCATCTTCTCAACGCCTATAAATATGAAGTTCTGATGAGAAGCAAGGTTAACGATTTCGCACCAATACAATTCAAATTAACTTGCTGAAACGCTGTTCAAATCTAAACTCAGAATCTTCATCTTCATCAAAGCTCACTACATTGCTGTTGTAATATCTTAGTGAGATTAAGCTTAAATTGTAAGAGAAATATCACAGTTGTGATTATCGCTTTTAAGAAGCATTTGTAAACTCTTGAATAGATTACATTAAGTTGTAAGGAACTAGAGTGATCAGTTGATCAGTATACTCTAGGAAGTCTTGGCAGTTGGCTGAGCAGGAAGTCTTGGCAGTTGGCTGAGCAGGAAGTCTTGGCAGTTGGCTGAGCAGAAAGTCTTAGGAGTGAACTAAGCCTAGAGTGATCGTGTTGATCAGTAGACTCTAGAAAAGTCTTAGGAGTGAACTAAGCAGTTGTTCCTGGAGTGATCAGGTTGTGATCAGAAGACTCTGGAAGACTTAGTTGCGGCTAAGTGGAAAACCATTGTAATCCGTGCGATTAGTGGATTAAATCCTCAGTTGAGGTAAATCATCTCTGCGGGGGTGGACTGGAGTAGCTTCGTTAACAGCGAACCAGGATAAAAATAATTGTGCATTTTATTTTTATCGCTAAAGATTTTAAGTCACACTTATTCAATCCCCCCCTTTCTAAGTGTTTTTCTATCCTTCATTTCTCACGCAAATAGCTCTTGAACAAAGCAAGCAATCTTCATCTTCAAGCTCACATACTTTTGTATATTTAGTGAGTTCTAGATCATAATCTTAAGAGAACAATCACTTAGTGATTACAGCTTTTTAGAAGCATCATTAATCTCTGTATTTGATTATATCTTTGTAAACCAAAATTCCTTGAGTGATCAAGTTGTGATCTGTAGACTCAAGAAGACTTAGAGGTTGATCTAAGTGGATAACCATTGTAATCAGTTTTTGATTAGTGGATTAAATCCTCAATGGAGGTAAATCACCTGTGAGGGTGGACTGGAGGTAGTTTGAGTTCAAACGAACCAGGGTAAAAATAATTGTGTTCATTATTTTTATTTGCCACAAAGAAACAACCCTTATTCAATCCCCCCTTTCTAAGTGTTTTTCACTCCTTCAATTTGCATCAGAGCGCCTTGGTTCTAGGTGCAAACACTTAACAGTGTTAGACAAAAGATTCAGGAGAAAAACACGCAAATGACAGCTCCAGTACCAACCACTACTGAACAAAACAATAATGGTAACAATGGTAGTAATAGCTTCAATGGATACAACAGACCACCAGTCTTTGATGGTGAAAATTTTGAATATTGGAAAGATAGGCTAGAGAGCTACTTTCTATGTCAAGATGGTGACCTATGGGACTTGGTGTTGGATGGTTACAAACATTCAGAAACTGGTGGAGTCAAAATCAGTAGACAAGCTATGAGTGATGCCCAAAAGAAAGATTTCAAAAATCATCATAAAGCAAGAACCATATTGTTAAATGTTATATCTCATGCTGAGTATGAGAAGATAACTAACAGGGAAACAACCCATGATATTTTTTAATCTTTAAAAATGACCCATGAAGGGAACGCTCAAGTCAAGGAGACCAGAGCTCTGGCTCTCATCCAGAAATATGAGGCTTTCAAGATGGAAGATGATGAAAACATTGAAGCAATGTTCTCTAGGTTCCAGACTCTGACAGCTGGACTGGGAGTTCTAGACAAAGGTTATACTAAAGTTGACCATGTCAAGAAAATAATCAGAAGTTTTCCCAGAAGATGGGGACCAATGGTTACAGCTTTCAAGATAGCTAAGAATCTGAACGAAGTATCCCTTGAAGAGCTCATAAGCGCCCTAAGAAGTCATGAAATTGAACTTGATGCAAATGAAACCCAAAGGAAAGGTAAATCTATTGCTTTAAAATCTAACAACAAAAATTGTACTAACGCTTTTCAGGCTAAAGAAGAAAGATCTGACGACTCAGAGTTTGAAGAAGAAGAAGATGAGTTATCTCTTCTTTCTAGAAGAGTAAATCAACTATGGAAAAGCAAGCAAAGAGGATTTAAAAGTTTCAAGAAACTTGAAAAGGGAGAATCTTCTGGACCCAGAAGATCTGGAAATAAAAGCATAGTCTGTTATGAATGCGAAGAACCAGGACACTTCAAGAATGAATGTCCTAAGCTTCAGAGAGAAAAGCCCAGAAAAAGATTTGAGAAGAAGAAAGGTATGATGGCTACTTGGGATGACTCAGATTCCTCTAATCAAGAGTCAGACTCTAAAGATGAGCAAGAAAATATAGCATTCATGGCAACTGTAGATGGTGAAGAAGAATCTGCCTCTGACTCACATTCTGAAGAGGTATTTTCTGATCTAACTAGAGAAGAACTTGTCTCTAGTCTTTCAGAACTTCTTGAAATGAAAAGTAAACTTAGTATCAAATACAAAAGTCTCAAAAAGGATTTTGCATCTGAAGCTAAGAAACTTGAGATAGAAAATTCTGGACTCAAAGAAAATTTTTTAAAACTAACAAAAGATGTTAAAACTCTAAAAACATCTTCTAGTCCAGATACTTATATTCCAAGCACTAACAATATTCTCAAAGAATATGATTTGAGTTTCAGGAAGTTTCTATCTAGAAGTATAGGTACAAGTTAGATGGCCTCTATGATATATGGTGTTAGTGGAAATAAAAGAATAGGTATAGGATATGAGGGCAATGTTCCACATAAACTGGAACCTGTTGACCAGATGGTTATTGAATACAAACCTTTGTATAAACAATTTCAGTATGGACATTCACATGATATTAAATACACATCACATCCTAGGAATTTCCATGTCACACACACCAGGAAATATTCTGTTGCATATTCTGATACTTCTTATGCTAAACCTCAATTCAATCAGAATGTGAGAAAAACTAACCTCAAAGGACCCAAGAGAATGTGAGTACCTAAGGATAAAATAATTCATGTTGCAGATCTCCTTAACAGCACAAAGGATAAACATGTCATGGTACCTGGACTCTGGGTGCTCACGACACATGACGGGAAAAAGGTCTATGTTCCAAAGTCTGGAAGTTATATATGGAGGAGACGTAAAGTTTGGAGGGAACCAGAAGGGCAAAATCATAGGCTCTGGAACCATTGGTACTGGTAACTCTCCCTCTATAACTAATGTTCTGCTAGTTGATGGATTATCTCATAATTTATTGTCCATAAGTCAATTAAGTGACAATGGTTATGACATAATCTTTAATCAAAAGTCTTGTAGAGCTGTTAGTCAAAAGAATGGCTCAATCCTATTTACAGGTAAAAGAAAGAACAACATTTATAAGATTGATCTTTCAGATCTTAAAAACCAGCAGGTTACTTGCATTCTTTCTGTTAACAAAGAACAGTGGGTCTGGCATAGAAGATTGGGTCATGTTAGCATGAGAAAAATTTCTCAGATTAACAAACTCAATCTGGTCAGAGGACTCCCTAATTTAAAATATAAATAAGATGCTTTTTGTGAAGCATGTCAGAAAGGGATGTTTTCAAAATTTGCTTTTAAATCTAAAATTGTTGTTTCTTCTTCAAGGCCTTTAGAACTTCTGCATATTGATCTGTTTGGTCCAGTCAAAACAGCATCAATCAGAGGCAAGAAATATGGATTGGTCATTATAGATGATTACAGCAGATGGACATGGGTAAAATTCTTAAAACACAAGGATGAGTCACATTCCGTGTTCTTTGATTTCTACAAACAGATTCAATCCGAGAAAGGGTGTAAAATCATAAAAGTCAGAAGTGATCATGGTAGTGAATTTGAGAACAGATTCTTTGAAATTTATTTCAAAGAAAATGGTATTGCCCATGATTTCTCTTGTCCTAGAACTCCACAACAAAATGGAGTTGTAAAACGAAAGAATAGGACTCTTCAAGAAATGGCCAGAACCATGATCAATGAGACTAATATGGCTAAACATTTCTGGGCAGAAGCAATTAATACAGCATGTTATATTCAGAATAGAATCTCCATAAGACCTATTCTAAATAAGACTCCTTATGAATTGTGGAAGAACAGAAAACCCAACATTTCATATTTCCATCCTTTTGGATGTATTTGTTATATTCTGAATACTAAGGATCATCTGAACAAGTTTGATTCCAAAGCTCATAAGTGTTTTCTTCTTGGATATTCTGAACGCTCTAAGGTTTACAGAGTATACAATACTGAAACTCTGATAGTTGAGGAATCAATCAATGTCAGATTTGATGATAAGCTTGGAATTGAAAAGCCAAAGCAGAATGAGAATTTTGCAGATATAGACATCTCTGATCCAGATCATGAAGAACCCAGAGGAAAGGATGATTCTGAAGATAAAGTTGCTGCTTCTTTAGAGAATCTCAGAATATCTGAAGAACCAACAGTCAGAAGATCTTCAAGAATCAACTCAGCTCATCTAGAGGATGTCATTATAGGAAAGAAAGATGATCCCATCAGAACAAGATCATTCCTAAAGAACAACGCAGAGTCTCTATTTGGATTAGTGTCTCTGATTGAGCCAACATCTGTTGATGAAGCTCTGGAAGATACTGATTGGATTATTGCTATGCAAGAAGAGTTAAATCAGTTTACAAGAAATGATGTGTAGGATCTGGTTCCAAGACCTAAAGGATTTAATATTATTGGAATAAAGTGGGTTTTCAGAAATAAGCTAAATGAAAACGGTGAAGTTATCAGAAACAAGGTCAGACTGGTTGCTCAAGGTTATAGTCAACAAGAAGGTATTGATTATAATGAAACTTTTGCACCAGTTTCCAAGTTAGAGTCTATAAGATTATTAATTTCATTTGCCACTCAGAATAACATCACTCTGTATCAGATGGGTGTTGAGAGTGCATTTTTAAATGGTTATATAGATGAAGAAGTTTATATTCACCAACCTCCTGGTTTTTAAGACTCTAAGTCTCCAGAACATGTTTTTAAACTTAAGAAATCATTATACGGTCTGAAACAAGCTCCCAGAGTTTGGTATGAAAGATTAAGTTATTTCCTTCTAGATAATGGTTTCACAAGAGGACAAGTAGACACAATTCTCTTCTGTAAAACATTTAAAAAGGATATTTTAATTTGCCAAATTTATGTTAATGATATTATATTTGGAACATCTAATGCCTCTCTTGGAAAGGATTTTGCTAAGTTTATGCAGGCAGAGTTTGAAATGAGCATGATGGGAGAGCTAAAATACTTTCTAGGCATTCAAATAAACCAAACCTCTGAAGGGACTTACATACATCAGACGAAGTATGTTAAGGAACTTCTGAAGAAGTTTAAATTATCAGACTGTAAGGAAGCTAAAACTCCAAGCATCCAACTAGCATTTTAGGTAAGGATGAGGTAAGTAAGAAGGTAGATCAGAAGATCTACATAGGTATGATAGGATCTCTTCTCTATCTGACTGCTTCTAGGCCTGACATCTTATTTAGTGTCTGTTTGTGTGCTAGATTCCAATCAGATCCTAGAGAATCTCACTTAACTGTTGTTAAGATAATTCTTAGGTATCTGAAAGGTACTATTAACGTTGGTTTGTCTTACAGAAGATCTGAAGAATTCAACTTAGTAGGTTATCGTGATGCTGATTACGCTGGAGATAGAGTTGAAAGGAAAAGTACTTCTGGAAGCTGTTAGTTTCTGGGAAGAAATATGATCTCTTGGTATACCATGAAACAAGCCACAATTGCATTGTCTACAAACGAAGCAGAATATCTAGCTGTTGTTGGATGTAGTACACAGATGCTCTAGATGAAAAGTCAGCTAAAAGAATATCCGATATATGAGAGTAACATTCCTATATTTTGTGATAATACTTCTGCTATTTGTCTTTCTAAAAATCCTATGTTACATTCTAAAGCTAAGCATATAGAGATTAAACATCATTTTATTAGGGACTATATTCAAAAGGGTGTTCTCTCTTTAAACTTTGTAGATACAGACCATCAATGGGCTGATATCTTTACAAAACCCTTGCTGAAGATAGGTTTAAGTTCATTCTGAAGAATATTGGTATGGATTTATGCCCAGAATGAAGTGCTTGTGAAGCTCTGATATGTTTTAGTCTGAAGAATATGTTTTTATTTATTTCTTCTATGATCAGATGTTCTGATTGTGTTTGTTCATAAGGACACTCTGATATGTTCTGATTGTGTTTACTTCTTTTAAAGCAAAACAACTGTCACCAGTTACCCCAAGATGATGACCACATGTTCATCTAATCTGAAGGGACAAGCATGCGTGCAGTGGACGAGAAGCCGCCCTAGGTAACTGTGCAAAATCTTTTCAAATCTTACGTTACTCCCCATTAACATCATTCATCATTAATGCATATTTTGTAACCGTTTCTCATTCATAATTCTATTGCATTTTCTTTCAAATTTGTCTCTTTATATTCTTGTTTCAATTTCATTTTCCCTCTTTTCATTCTCTCCTTCTTCGTTTTATGCATTTTTCTTCTCTCTTTCGTCTCTACCAAAATCCTAAACCTAAAACCAAAAAACTCAATCTCTCTTCAATGGCTTCCTCATCATCAGTGCAACCAACTCCTTCTCAGCAACAACAACAACAACCACCAAAGTTCACTCCTCCTGTAAGAACATATCCCATTCCATCTGCAGAATTGGAAGTTCTATGTGAACTTATGGTAGATTTTGACAACCTCAGAGAACATGATTTCAATTTGAAAGCAAACATGATGCTTCAAGGCTGGGATAACTTCTTTGACCGTCTCATTTGGCCTGTCTACCCAGATTTGGTGAAAGAATTTTGGATTCATGCAACTCTCATTCCTATAGCCATTATCTCTTTCGTTTTAGGTCAAGAAATCCCCATCACAGAAAACCTAATAAAGTAGTTGCTAAATCTTAAAGATTTGGGTGGTGTGACTGGAGAAGTTGCTGGTAGAACTGATTGGGATGCAGTGTACTCTGAAGTGTTTACAACAGGGTAAGGTTCAACCAACACCAAGGATCTGAAGCCCCCTACAGAATCTGGGCTAAGATTCTTCTGGGGTGTATTCATCACAGAAAGGCTACAGTCTCTCCCACCTACATCAACCAGGATCAACAGTATCTTCTGTACTGCATAGGCAAAGGTCAGAGGATTAATCTACCTCATCTTCTGTTCATGCATATGCGGAATCATGTGAAGGATTCTCGAGAACAAGGGAAGTTGAAAAATCAGAAGATCAAGAGGAACATCATCCCTCTAGGAAGGCTCATATTAGATATTCTGACAGAATATGGGTTGATAGATTCTCTGAGAGAAGCTGGAGCAGTTCAGGATCTGGCAGCTATGTGTGGGAGTACTCTGACTGCTCACACTCTGAAGAAGATGAAGCTAATTAACAGTGTTACCTCTCCGCCCAAAGTGGTAAACGAAATTCTGACTAGAAGAATTCCTGTTGATGACTTCCATATGTTCTTCAAAGAGGAGCATCCCAAAGTCATTCTCTTCTATCTAGAGTCCTGCTTGAAGGATAACTCAGAGTTTGATCCAGCATGGCTGCACAACAGAAATCTTCCTTCTCTGGAAGTTCAGAAAGCCCCCAAGAAGATAAAAACTACAGGAGAAGGTCCTTCCACGAAGACTAAGAAGAAGAATAAAACTTCAGGTATTTCTATTTCTAGTTCTGTACCTGTGAATGTTTCTGAAACTGTATCAACAGATAACCCAGACTCCCTAAAACAACATAGATCATCTGAATCCATTAGGAAACTGGTAGATGATATAGATTCAATAGATGACTCTATTTTAGAATCTGAAGTTGAACCAGAATAACCAGAACTTCCCCCTAAACAAAAACAATCTTCTAAATTTCCATCATCTATCTCCACCTCCTCCAAAGGAAAACAACCTGCTCAACCCTCTGAACCCATCATTCTGAATCCTCCACCTCTAACTGTCATATTCCCAACCTTACCCTCTGAAAACATTTTCTCCACTAAACAACCTCCATCCTCTGAACCTCAATCTTCTGCACCCCAACCACAACCAACATCTCAAACACCTGAAACCCAACCAGCAGTAAACATTCCTGTCTTCTGTGATTTTTCTGACCCATCCTCTCCATCATCCTCTGATTCTCTCTTTCAAAAACCTCGCAACCCAGCACCTTCATCTGATCCAACAGTCGTTGTTTTAGACTATAATCATGTAGAAGAATCCTCACCCACTCCACTTCTTCTTTCTGACAGACCTTCCGCCCCTTACCTTATTTACAAACCCAAAGAGCCCATTACCATCATCAGACCCAACTCAACCCTACCCTCTATTGATACACGTTTTCAGTTGCTTAACTACATGGTACAGAATTGGGTGGAAAATCTGAAGGTTTCCTATGATCATAAGCTAGATCATGTGGCTGTTGGAAAGCTCTGGAACGCTTTCTCCAAGGATCTGCAAGCTGATGTTCTGGATCTTCAAAATATCTGTGTTTCTGAAGCTCCTGCTCCTGCTGGTCTGGCTCTGGATTTTGGGAATTGGAAGGCTCTTAAGAATGTCAGAAATTGGAAGCCTGTCCAGGCAGAATCCTCTTAAACTGATGAGATGAATTTTGGTTCTAATAAGATGGAGATTGATCAGCCTCTGCCTATGGTGGTGTGGAGACCAAAACAATATCCTTTTGCTCCTAATGATTTTTTTCTTCTGACATGAGACATGGAAACTCTCTTCTCTTGGTTTGAGTCTAATCCTGTTGCTCCACCAGATGTTGTATCAGCCTCAGCCCCTTCATCATCTGAAGACCCCTCAAGTTCTGAAGTGTAGAATACTCTGAAGGAACTCTAGAGGAATCAGGAAGTTGTGTTTGATCGTCTGGCTAAACAAGAAGACACAAATCAAGAGATCATAACTTGGATGCAGAAGTCTGAAGAGACTTCTAAGAAGCAAGCCGAAGATACCTCTGACGTCAAGAAAATGCTAGCCCTTTTAGCCTCCATGCTTTCCTAGTCTTTCTGTCTTTAGGACTTGTCATTTTTTTTTTCTTGCATATGTTTTGTTCTTTTCCTGCATCTTAATATTAATGAAATATTTCTTTTTTCCCTTTCATTATTTGTTTTTTCATCTGAATCTTTATTATTCTTTTTGATGTTTGACAAAAAGGGGGAGAAATGTATTACTGAATTGATTTTATTATATCAGTTGCCAGGCTTAAGTCTCAAACATTTTTTTCTAACAAAAATTGCAAAGTTCTGCATCTGATCGTTTTTGCAGGAATGTAATGCTCTGAAGATCTCAATTAGAGGAGAAACGTATTTTGATGCTTTGAAGATTTTAAAATCTGAATGAAATTCCAAAGATCTGAAGCAAACAAAATTTGATGCTCTGATATGCTAGTTCTCTAAAGAAAATTCAAAGCCTTAATGTTGTCCAAAGGAAGCTCTGAAAGGAAACTCGGAATCTTCTTCAGATAAAGCTCAACTTTAAAGTCTCTCCTGAAATGGAAAATACTCAGGGAAGTCCTTTTATATTAAATTCATCTGCTATTAATTTCAGGGGGAGATTGTTAATCTCAGAAGGAGATTATTCAATACATTCTGATTAGTTTGCTTTGCTATATCTATCTGCTCTCTCTTCATCTTTATTCTGGATACAAATTCATATCAATTCTATATGTTTTTGTCATCATAAAAAAGGGGGAGATTGTTAGAATTGGAAATTTTCTGATCATACTTTATAGTTTTGATGATAACATTAGAAATGAATTTTGTATAAGACAATGTGGTACTCTAATAAGTTACTTTTTCCATTTCAGGAAAAGTGTAAAAGAGTAGGCAATATCCTATCTTTCAGATGCTTTGAGCCAGATGTTCTGGATGGCTACATCATAACATGATCCTGAAGACATCAGAACATGGTCTTGAAGATATCAGATCATGACTATTAGAAGCAAGCTCTGAAGATCTGAAGGTATCACGCTCTAAGGAACTTCCATAGTCTGAAGCGCTGAAGTTCTAACTTGCACCAAACGCTG